>NC_086317.1:253534325-253804325 GCF_036172605.1 Pelobates fuscus | reverse complement strand
AGTCCTGCAAATGTATAATAATCCCACTAGCCGTAGCACAGCTAGGATACCCTTCTGCCCACAAAACGAGTCAAGGCTGCGATTTGAGGGTCAAACAAGAACTGAGGACTGGGATGCCCAGCCTGCTTTTTATTGTGGTTACATGCAAGCAGGACACTCCCAGGGGGAGGCATAAAATCACCAATCACACATTTGGTGCAACCCACACATCCCCTCCCCTCAGATAAACAGTTAAACCAATTATACTGTACATATTTTCGACCAAGTTCTGGATGTACCCCAAAACCAGGGGGTACCCCCCTTTAAATCCTACACCGCTGTATAGACCTTGTTCAGGGGAGCAACATATCCGAAAACCAGCCCCTTTGGATGAACGGTTCGGGAGTTATGGGTTTCCAAAGTTTTGACCGACCGCACAGATTTTCTAGCCGAAAATAGTGCCACACGTTTTGGCCTTGCGGTCGGTCTCCGTTCGTACGTAAAAACTCCACGAACCTGTTGCCATCCATGGTTATCCCGGGGGTCGCTGTACTCCCCATGCGAAGGGTAATCATCCCACCGAACGGTGGTCCGTTCGGTAGGTCCAGCACGAAGTTGCGTTATCCTGGAGGTCTCAGCGGTGTTCGCGTCTCCGTTTTCAGTTCCAGACGATTGCTGGCAAACACCGCTGTTCGCCCGTAAGATAGCCGCGAACACGTGCAAAGTCCCGAAATGGCGGCCACCTATACGTTTACACAAAGGATTCGTGCTGAACCATACGAACGGCTGCAAATAGGTCTGAAAGGTGAAAATAGTACTTAAAGGTACACAATTAAAACTAATGCTTCTGTAACAGTGCTCCCTTTCTGTGGAACACTCTGGCAGACACCGTCTGACCCCTTTTCGGGGCAGACTAAGGCTGTCCAGACCGCTGGTTATGCCGGGCTGAGGTCTGTTTGTCTGGACAACCCGTCGGCGTTGCCATTCTGTTTCCCAGGTCTGTAGGTAATGGTGAAATTGAAGGGTGGCAACGTAATAGCCTGCCGTTATGCTTCTGTAACACTCACTTCTTCAGGAAAGCATATCAACTAAACTGCTAACAGTTTTCCTTCACCGCACCCCAATTCCTCTCCTGCAACTGTCATAAAAAAAACATTTTAATCACCCAATAAGCCCTACTTTTCTACCTTTACCCTTACCTTTTGTGTCACTATACCCCACTCCCTCTAGCATGTAAGCTCATTGAGCAGGGCCATTGTAACAGAACATTACCTTTGTTTGCTTTTACCATTATCCACAAAAAGACTGTTTCTGGCCCTTTAACTGTGTTGCACAAAGAAAGGGTTTGTACTCTTAAACTGGCACTTCGAATGCAGTCGAAGTGTCGAAGCCGTCAAAGTTCCGAAGTCGAAGTGGCCGCCATTAGACAGTCGAACACATGGCGGCGGCCATTTTAATCCAGTCAAACGCGGTGACTTATACCTTCCCCTACCCTTCGACACTGCGGCTGGAGGCTAAGTCCCGTTCGAAGATTCGAACACCGGTTCGACCGGGACTTTGTCATTTTGGCGTAAAATGGACCTACATTAGACTATGGAACACTGCTAAAATGCGCCTTGGTTACACTTTGACACTTCTACTAAAGTCGAAGTGAGTTCGACGATTCGAACGCCGCCTTCGGATGGGACTTTGCTATTTTCAAGGCAGAATTAGACCGACCGCACAGCCTGAATCTGTGGAACTGTTTTTGGGCATGCAAACAGGCGTGCGGTCGGTCCAAAGAGACTTTTTAATATCTCTGGAACCACTGGACGGATTCTCATGAATTTTGAATATGTTGTTCCACAATTTATATTGTTCATAAAAATTTAAATTTTATTCATGTACCATGTAAAATAGGAAGTTATAAAAATGCATAAAAAATATAAGTTTTAGCTTGGAGATAATTGAGTAGATACAGTAAGAAACTCAATTATCTCCCAAGCAGAGGGGAGGGAATATGTGGGTTGTAACCACTGTTTGATTGGTTAACGTTTTATTGGTTGTGGGCGTCTCCCTTGCATGGAAGCACTGCATAAAAGGAGAATCCCTGTCATTAAACCTCAGTTCTTCTTGACCCTTCAAAACGTAGCCTCTTCTCGTTCTTGGAAGGGGATTTTTACTGCATGATTATTTTTTAACAGCTGAACCTGACTCTCCTCTTGGATCTCGTGGATGGAAATAACTAACTTCCTTACTATACAGCAGCTTGCCGGGAAAAAGGACGTCTCCAACGGCTGATACCCTCACACAACTTGGGTAGCCGTTACAGCCATCAACCCTTCTGTTTCTGTGTACCCAGCTCACCTGGTTACAATTATGTGTCTATTAGTCCACCCATTGTACAGCACTGTGGATTATGTTGGCAATTTATAAATAGTAAAAATAATAATAGACCTATATGGGTGTTCCTTGATATGAGGCCTCAGGGCCCCAGCATTTTCAGAGGATCAACTCCTTAGTTATCTAAAAGTGAAAGCAGACCAAGACATCCCATGGTTGGTCCCCCTCTGCCTTCTGTGCCTGTAGTGCTCCATCACCCACATTGCCTCCAGAATATCAGGTAAGAGAGATAAAAAGATATCTAAAATGACCTGGGTAACAGTTCTGTCTCCTGCCAGTTTCGGTAGGCCTCTCAATGGCAGATTATTGCGGCCGGACCAGCTGAATAGGTCCTCTAATAGGTTCTCCATAGACGTTATATGGTTCTGCAGGTCATTAGTTCTGTCCATCATGTCGTGGGCTGTTACCATCACCTCTACCTAGCTTTGCAGCTCTGCGGTTCAGACCCCAAGGGTCTGTATTTTGGCCTTCACCTCAGCTGTGTTTCTCTCAATTTCTTGTGCTAGATAGGTTATATCAGTCTTTATCTGCTGTAATATCTGAGCTATGTCATCAGAGCAGGAGACCAAAGAGTCTTAAGTCACATCCTCGTAGTCCTCTATTAGGCCACCAGGGCTTGTTCGGGCACCATCTCCAATCCCTGCCTGAACATGGTTGGTTGATGAAAATACCTGAATCTGTTTTATTTTCCATATTTTGAGAAGTCCTCATAGTGAGCACTGAGTACAATTTAGTGTGTGGCAAAACTGCTGTGAAGCGCTTGGTAAAGGCAAAATGCTTGGCGCAGTGGTCAAAGCTCCGGACTCAGCTATCCATGTAGCACTACGTCCAGGCCAAACCCCCCCAGATTTCTAAACCAGCTCTGCCAGCAAGACCCCTGAAGGTGACTTTGTAAAGTGTGCTGTAGTATGCTGTAGTGGCTATGGTGCCAGGATTGCCCAGGCGCTCTCCCCAAATGTAAGTAGTCAAGCCATTTTAGAATGGTTTAACTGCTTACTTGGGTCCACCGGGAGCTGCACCGCACCACTCTGCAGCCTCCAAAACAGTGTTTATATTGCCAGGAGTGTCATGGCGCCTCCCCCAATGTGAGTAATAAAATAATGTTAAAATGGTCCACCAGGAGCCGATCCCCACATCTCTGCAGCTTCCAATTTAGCCAGGTAGCACACTGCCCTAGAAAAGCCCAGAAGTTCACAGCTTTGCTCATTGGATGAGAGAAATCAGCTGACGCACTGAATTCCTGGGACCATAACCACCACACAGCATGCCATAATGGTTATGGTGCTTGCACTCTCCCCTTGGATAAATAACAAACTGATAGCATATAAGCATATAATAAACAGTATTTGAAAATAACAGGATTTGGACAGCTTGCGGGGGAATGATGACGTGATGCGCAGGGGCACGTAACGTGACGCGCACGCACGCTGTCGGGTGGAGCTGAGCCGGAGTCCCACGTGGGGAGAGAGGCGGACGATGCCGGATACACGCCGGGAAACACGACGAGCAGTCTGAGCAAGTCTCTATGAGGGTGATAAGAGGAGAAGGAGGGCGGCAGCACGGAAGAGGATCATTTTTTGGCAACCAGGTTTTAAAAAAAAAAAAAATTTCCTCGGCTGTCAAGGCACAGCAAGTAAGCAAGTAAGTCTCAGTAAGCTTGGACAGACTTGGGTAGACGGCTTACATGCGTATCGGAACCCATAGAATGTCAGTTTACACACTGTGCTCCGCTTTGAAAATCGAGTGGCAAATTAATTCGGCAGAGTGAGAAACTTGTACGGAGCGGAGCAGAGGAGGGTCACTTGGGGCAATTAATCTAAAAGCCATAGGATATCATAAACGAACTTGAATTTGAATCTGAGGAATTTGCATAGTGCTGGGATATAAAGCCCTAGTGGCTAATGGCTACCGTTTTGTCACTGTGAATTTATATATTTTGAGTGAGGTTACTCATTATCTGACTTTTGGACTTACATTTGCATTGAGTGCCACAGTTAAGACACCCCTAAAAGTGGAGTGGGGGAGCAAGCTATTATTAAAGGAAAAGGATTTTTTTTTAAAAAAAGGGGAAAAGTCTTTGTGTATTGGTTATTCCTGCCAAAAAAAAAAAATAAAGAGAAGGGGGGAAGTTGAAGTGGAACCCCCGCTGTGTGCTCTATTTTTAAAGCGAAATTTAAATTTAAAGAGAAATTTAAAGTCCTCTGGAACTTTGTACCTCTCTGCCTCTCTGCTCCTCTGCTAAGCAGTTCTCTGGTCAACAGTATTCGAAGAAAAAAGGGGAAAAAAAAAAAAAAACTTTTAAAAAGAGCTCTAAAAATAGAGGCATAATAAAGGTTAAATAAAGGCTAAATAAACCACAATGACAACAAGGAAAACAGCGGACCAGAGACAAGATTTGAAGTCTCTCCCAAAAAAAGATCGGGAAAAGAAAGAAAAACAAGAAAAGAGACTTTCAAACTTTTTTAATGCTCCAGCAGATAAAAGTATTTCGGAAACCTCTCAGGCTTTAACGCCAAGTAAAATGGCTTTAAGTAAAAACACAGGAGAATTAAACGACACAGCATCACAGGAAATACAAGAAAATCCAGAGGAACCAATGATCACCCAAGCATATTTAAAACAGTGCCTAAACCAACAACTGGAACAGATAAAATTAGAAATGCAGGGGAGTTTTGCCAATTTAAAGCAAGAAATAATGACGATTGGGCAAAAAGTCAGAATGAATGAGCAGAAAATAGAAAACTGGGAATTCCTATTTCAGAAGCAAAATGATATCATTGAGAAACAACAAATGAAGATTAAAGTCCTGGAGGAGAGATCAACAAGCATGGAAGACAGAGAAAGAAGAAATAACTTAAGAATAAGAAATATCCCTGAATCTATTTCTCAAGAAAACCTGGCAAATTTTCTTGCGGAACTTTTTAAGACTCTCAACATCAACATTGATGATAAAGTGGATTTTTTTGGAAAGAATTCACCGTTTATATAAACCAAGAACACTGCCAGATGATCTCCCAAGAGATACAATTATAGCGTGCCACTCTTACTCCTTTAGAGAAAAAATCTTAAAAGCAGCAAGACAAACGGATAGAGAACATGGCAAATTTAATGAGATAAAAGTTTTCCCGGATTTGTCTTTTCAGACAAGAAGTGCGAGGAAACAATTCATGCCAGCTACCCTGCGTTTGAGAGAAAAAAATCTAAAATACCGCTGGGGTTCCCCAACTAAACTAATAGTCTCTAAGGATGGGACTGTGCATACATTTGACTCCCTGGATAAGGTCACAAATTGGCTGGATAATATGGGGTAATAGAAGGGAAGTTGGGAATCAGGAAGTTATAACCAAGGATTTTATTTAGTTATAACTAAGGAGTTTGAGTTTGAGAATCACATTGGCACCACTTTGGGGATATAGTTACGTGTTAAAGTTCCACTCTAGGCACCCAGACCACTTCAGCTTAATGAGGTGGTCTGGGTGCCAGGTCCTTCTAGGGTTAACCCATTTTTTTCATAAACATAGCAGTTTCAGAGAAACTGCTATGTTTGTGAATGGGTTAAGCCTTCCCCCTATGTCCTCTAGTGGCTGTCTCATTGACAGCCGCTAGAGGCGCTTGCGTGCTTCTCACTGTGATTTTCACAGTGAGAGCACGCCAGCGTCCATAGGAAAGCATTGAGAATGCTTTCCTATGTGACCGGCTGAATGCGCGCGCAGCTCTTGCCGCGCGTGCGCATTCAGCCGTCGGGGAGGAGAAGAGGCGGATCGGAGGAGGAGAGCAGGAGGAGATCTCTCCGCCCAGCGCTGGAAAAAGGTAAGTTTTTACCCCTTTCCAGAGCCGGGCGGGAGTGGGTCCCTGAGGGTGGGGGCACCCTCAGGGCACTCTAGTGCCAGGAAAACGAGTATGTTTTCCTGGCACTAGAGTGGTCCTTTAAGAGATATAAGTGATATAATTAGTGTTCTAAAGGGTTACAATGAGTCACTGTAAAATAATATATTGAGGTAACAGGCTAAAATAGGTATGTGACACGATATAAAATTAGTGTGATAAAGGTCTATAACAAGTCACTAGAACACAAAATACTTTGAGGTTTACAAGTTAAGATTGGCATCACTTTGGAGACATAGGTATGTGCCAAATATATATAATTAATAGGTTAAGGATTATAGTAAGTTAAGATAACACAAATACTTGGAGGTATACAAGATAATACAATTAAGGATAGTTACTAACACCCAGCAAAAGGTAAATTGAAGCCAATATGCGGGTACACAATGGTATTTTGAGAATACGGAAGAAATTTTGCACTGGGGAAGAATATACACAATAATAAGTTAGAAATGTCCCACAAACCGTTACAGGGGGGCAGATGGGGAAAAAAAAAAAAAAAAGGAGGGTACCCCAAATAGCGGGGAGAGGATATAGCTGGATAGAACTCCCCAAAACAGGGGAGACTAAACTGTTAAAGGCTGGTAATTATTGCACAGAATGAGGGAAGCTAAGGAAGTTTGTTTGGTATGTCTAAGGGATGCTCCTAGCTCAGCTCTTTATTTCCTCATCTTCCTACTCAGGAGATTTTCTCCTGATGGATCTACACTCAGAGGTTAATACTCTGCGTTGTGTGACTGATTGCCTATGGCATATGAGAGGATGCGGTGTGAGTGTTGCGGTTGGTGTAGCTGGGGGGGGGGCCCATTCCCAGAATAGAAAGGAATTCAATATCAAGTGCAATGAGGTTATAGAGGAGGGCAAATGGAGTTATTATAACCTTGAAAAGAGTTTAACAAAAAATTAATGGTTAAAATAATATCGATTAACACTCAAGGTCTGAATTCCCCTAGTAAACGAGCGATCTTGTTTGATTATGTAAAAAAAGAAAAAGCTCATATTATTTTTTACAGGAGACACACTGGAAGAGAAATGATAAGTTGAGATTTATTCCTCAAAGTTTCTCAACAGTAGTAACGGCCTCCTTAGAGCAACAGAGGAAAAGAGGGGTAGCCATTATGATAAGTGAAGACTTAGACGCTAAAATAATTTACCAAGAAATAGACGAGGAAGCCAGATTTATTATAATGTTAATTAAAATTCAAACAGAATTATACACGTTGGTAAATGTCTATGCGCCAAATAACCCCTCAAATAAGTATTTTTACGATCTTTTTGATAAAGTTGAAAGGATAAAACAGGGTAATTTACTTATATCAGGGGATTTTAACCGTATAGTGGACGCAAATCTGGATAGGAAAACCTTAAATCCCGCTGGGTTAAATAAAGCAGTAACTTCACAGGCAGCACAATTTTATAGGATACTTAAGAAATATGGCTTTCTGGATATATGGTGCGTGTTCCACCCACTGGAGAGGGACTTTACATGCTTCTCCAGAACATTTTTCTCATACTCAAGAATCGATTTATTCTTGGGCTCTGTCGGCCTTACTAATAGTACTAAAAAAGTTTTAATAGACGAAGTTACATGGTCGGACCACAACGCCATAATTCTGGAGTTAGATATAGGCAATTATAGGGCAAATAGGACCAATTGGAGACTAAATGACAATATTCTTTCGACTATAGAAAATAGAGGATACATTGGGGACATGACAGATAGGTTTTTCGAGGAAAATGAGGCTGGGGATGTTTCACTCCCAGGGGTCTGGAACGCATATAAATGCGTCATCAGAAGCTATTTAATTAAGTTGGGTACTAATGATAAAAAAAAGAAGGGTCAATCCCTGCAGGCTCTTTATGTAGACTATTATAACTTATCTAACGAAAATAAACTCTCACCAACCCAGGAGAAAAGCAAAAAAATGCTATTAATACAAGATCGTATAAATGACCTTTTACTAGAAGAGAAAAAGAGAAATCTACAATCCCTAAAGATTAACTGGTATTACAAAGGCAATAGGGCAGATAGGCTGCTTACTAATAAATTGAAAAATAGAAAACAAATGAGGTGGATTCATAAAATCGTAACTGAAAAGGAAACGTTATTATGTCCAAAAAAAATTGGGGCAGCTTTCAATGAGTATTACAGCAGACTATATAACTTAGACACTGCAGGACACCAAACTTCTTCTCCAGAATTTTGCAAAAATAAAAAAATGCCCAAATTAACAAGAGAACAATTGAGCGAGATTAATAAACCAATAACGTCAGAAGAAGTTAAAGCAGCTATAAATAATTTACAAATAAATAAAGCTCCTGGCCCAGACGGTTATTCAAACAAATTTTATAAGATATACAGAGATATTCTTTCGACATGTCTAGCCAGGATATTTAATAAAATAGTGGAAAATGCGGTCTTCCCAAGGGAGATGCTTCAGGCGCATATTGTTCCAATCTTGAAGCCGGGCAAAGATCCAGCAAAATTGGCGAATTATCGTCCAATATCTCTTCTCAACGGAGATGTAAAGATCTATGCCTCGATTATAGCAGACCGGCTAAAAACTTATATTCCTGCCTTAATTCATCAAGACCAGACCGGATTTATCAAGGGTAGAGTAGCTTCGGGAGGTCTTAGAAGAATATTGGACGTACAAGATGTTGCAATCAGGAAAAAGGCCCCCCTTCTGACCCTGTCACTGGATGCTGAAAAAGCGTTCGACAGGGTCAGATGGGACTTTCTGGGTAACGCTTTGAAGACGTTTGGCCTAGTAGGAGCAGTCTATGACGCCATTATGGCGTTATACACCGCTCCCTCGGCCAGGACTGTAGGCCCAGGGATAGAAGCAGAGTGGTTTAATATTAGGAACGGTACCAGGCAAGGATGCCCCCTCTCCCCGACGCTTTATGTTTTAACCATTGAGTTTCTTGCGGAGACCATAAGGCAAAATGAGAAAGTAATGGGTTTTTGGTTTAATAATTTTGAACATAAGATCAATTTATATGCAGATGATGTTATTCTTACGCTGCAGAATGCAAGATCATCATTGCCGGAACTGATGAGAATATTGAGCCACTATAGCAAATTTTCAAATTATAAAATAAATATTAACAAGACCACAATAATGACAACTAACTTATCTAGGGAAGAAAGAGATTTTATTTAAAAAATCTTATGATTTTGTTTGGGCCAGGGAATATATCTAGTTCCTTGGCATTAAAATACCAAGAGATATAAAGCAAATCATTGAGGTCAATTTTCTTCCTCTCATAAAAAATACGAATAAGACTTTAAAAGAATGGGTAGGTAGAGAGATCTCCTGGACAGGCCGTATAAATACCATTCGTTCATATATTTTGCCCAAATGGAATTATCTTTTTAGAATGATTCCCATACAAGTCCCAAATCCGTGGTTAAAAATGATACAGTCAGCTTTTTCCAAATTTATCTGGAAGGGTAAGAAACCGAGAATAAGTCTACAAGTATTATCTAAGAAAAGAAAGGATGGGGGCCTTGCTGCCCCAAATATCATAGAGTATCATAATGCAAGTATGCTGGCACATACTGTAAACACGTTAAGCATAGACCAAAAAGATCAAGCTTGGTACCAAATAGAGCAAGCAATGGTAGAGACAAATAGTCTCCCCGCTTTGTTCTGGACAACAAGGAGTAAAGAAAATAAAAATAACCTAGTTCACCCAGAAAACTCGACAGTGATTGACAGCTTATTGAGATATTGGTATAAAATTAAGAAAAATTATAAAATAGAATATAGACTATTTCCCTTTATATCTATAGAGGTGATTAAGGACAATATAGATGATATCAATATCAATGGTTGGATGCATAAGGGTATTCTGGATATTCAACAGATTATAGACACAGAGAAAATTAAGACATTCAATCAATTACAGTTAGAGTTTGGGATTGACAACAGAGAGATATTTACTTACCTGAGAATTAAGTCTTACTTGACGAAATTTTTGGATATCCAACTTACCAAAAATATAAGTACTCTTAAGAAGATTATTGAAACATATAGACTTAAAGGCCATATTTCCAGATGCTATGAGTTCTTAAAGTTCCCCCAGAAGTCCCCCCTTTGGAGATCGAAGTATAAGTGGGAAAAAGATCTACAAATTATAATCTCTGAGCAAGATTTGATAAACGCGACAGTTAAAGTAAACAAATCGATTCACTGCTTAAATATAGTAGAAAATTTCTATAAACTTTTAAATAGATGGTATATGGTCCCAGATAAATTAGCCAAAATATATGGAGATCAGAACCCCGTCTGTTGGAGATGTGGAGAAGAGATAGGAGACTATCTCCATATCTGGTGGCACTGCAGAAATTTAAAAAATACATGGCAGACTGTATACAGGCAGATTTATAAGGTGTGTCAGCTACATATACCCTTCACACCACAAAGTTTCTTGTTACACCTGGGGTGGCCCTCTATGCCAATTGAGAAATGTAGGATGATAATTCATATTTTAATGGCAGTCAAGATGGTTTTGGCCAGATACTGGAAGAGTAATAAAACAGAGTGGATGGAAATAAAAAAACAAGCAGCAACAACTGGAAGAACTCTTCTCCAATTTCCTTGGACAGGGTGATTTCCCAAGTCAGGTTTCAACTTGTAATGGAAGGTCAGTTGGACAGGGTTCAAGGAAGAGATCCAAAGAAGGTATATAATGCCTTCTGGTTGGAGAAAATTGAAGGAGAGGGTTAGGCGGAACTTGAGTGTACAAGTATGCATGAATGAACCTATTCTCGAGAATTTTTCATGCATATAATATACCCACAAAAAATTAAAGTTAAAGAACTGGTTATCCCATTAATCCCGTCGGCATGGGAAACGATATGTGGTTCGCTGGGTATTATGCTGTAACTGTAAGAGGAGTTTTAGTGCACAGTAGGATACTCCATAGGTTCAAACTAAAACTAAAATTACTCCCTGAGATCGACTAAGTTATTACCAGGGTTAATCTCAGCGAACAACGTATTGTATTGTATTATATTTTTGTACAATAAAAAAAAAAAAAAACAAGCAATTTACCAATGTAGGATGGAAACGGGAATTATGCTAGACAATTCGGTCGGTTTAAAGAAATTCAGCAAATGGGAAACAATTGTTGATAACTTCACTGCCAATAATGATATATGAATATGGAGTGCCTGGGTCCCCCGCAGTATGTCTGCTTCCAGTTGAATACCAGTAAAACTATTACTTCCTAGGAATAGGTAGAAAGGATAACACGGGAATGGATTATCTGGAAGGTATGAGTGTTTGAGTATGAATGTGACATGGTTTTAATATACCACAATGGTAATGTATTCAAAGGATGAGATATTTGGATATGCTTATTTAATTTGGGAAGCCAGTTGTAATATTGTTTGTGTTAATATTGGTTTTTAAGCATGCCCATTGATGTATCATTATTATAGTGGGAATGTATGTATTTGTTATATGGAAAAATTGGAAAATAAAATAAAGTGGGAAAAAAAAAAAAAAGAAAATAAGAGGATTTGTATTTTTAAAATATTCTGCCATGATTTTGCTTTGCAATTTTACAATATATATTTATAACAGCATATAAATGACAAATTGGTGTGACTACAAACAAGAAATTAAGCTTTCTCTGTTGTTTATTCACACCATATACCTCAATCATACATACTTTTTTTAAAAAAAATGAAGAATATTGAGTAATATTTTAATTCAAACGTCTTAATGAATTTCACCGTTCTACCGAGTGGTCAGACGACATGACGATACACAGACCCGTGAAGAAACTCTATTTGTTTGAGAATAGAACAGTAAAGCAATAATAATATCCAATGACTACAAAGTATTTTAAATATTAGCTGATGTTCCTACCTTCTTTTAGTGTACGAACCCTGATAACCACATGGCAGCGATATTTTGTGTACTGGTTGCTAAGCAACCACAGAACCTATTGACAGTAGCAACTCAATGCGGCCATGTTTGTACTCCAAACATTATAATGTATAGGTGGGGTGTTGGCTAACGCTTCGGCCATATTGGTACTCCCAGACTATAAGCAGCCTGCATATTCGAGTCCTGCCATCTTACTCCACCCACTGAAGGTGTTCTGTGACGCAGAAACTCAGGCCCGGAAGTTAAACATTCGCCATATTGCTTCCCCTAGTTACACGGAAGCTGTAGATTACAAACATAAATTCTAACAGCCCCGTTGTTGCATACAGCATATAATGAATACAGGCAGTAATGGTTATTGCTAAGACCCCCGTATGTTGCGTACTTTGATACCAACGACGCCAAGCCGCCATTTCAGGTGGCTGAGAGTTATTGGAGCTGGGGTCTACAATAAATAAAATGCAATCTGTGAGCCCTGGTGGCTGTATCCTGGATGGGGGGGCTGTGGGTTAATGTCAGCATGGTGCTTTATCCCATGTCAGTGGACATTTATTGTTAATCGCACATCTCTCCACATGTACACGGAATCCATCCATGATCATTGTCTGATCCCCCACCCAACACCTGGCTGGACACACTCCATGAATGCTCTACCAGCAGCCACACATCATAGTAAACCTAGCTCTGGAACGCCCGAGGTGACAATGTTACCCAGCTAATGCTGTGACCCTCACAGTGACAAGAGCAGAGTCTGTACACTGCTGTCACCAAGTGGTACGACATGACGTCATGTCACAGGCTGGGGTCACGCCTACCGCCTCCCATGGAACTGTAGCGTCACTCACTTCCTGCTTCCACTGGCTCTCACTAATAGGGCGAGGCCGGCTGCTGTCTGCACCAATGACAAGTCCACACTGCAATCTAGGCGGTGATTGACAGCGCCATCCTCCAATCAGGTAAGGCTAGTCGGCTTAGTTAGTAGTGCACTGTTTGGTACAGGAAGAAGAGCAGGTAAGAGATTATATACTGTGCCTGACTTTTCATTATTATTATTATTATTATTAATGGGATTTATTTATCACTCAGAGGGTAAGGCTTATACAATGTACTAACTAGAGAGGAGTTTAACCTTTTGGTCCTTAAGGTCAGATGAAATGAGCCAAGGAATAAACATTTGTTTTTTCACTAAAGTGTAAATCGTCAGGAATATCTAGGATACAATCATTACACATATTCACATACACTACACACAACCAGGACACAAAACATCCACACACAGTACAAACACCCAGCACACACTTAATTTGCAGATGATTGACAGATGAAGGGAATTATGATTTGTAAAGAGAACCCAACTTGACAAGTAATTTTAGAATGGTAGATTATTATTGTGAGACATGAATAAGTATGTCACAGCCCGCTGTAGCTGGAGCCTCATCAGGGACTTTACTCATGAATGAGTCCCCAAATGGCATCCCAGCCTCTCTTTCTCTGCCATACTGTTTACCCTGCTCTATAGACATGAGCTCGCTGAATACAGTGTGCGTTACAGGAACTCTGGTGGGGTGGCTCTGGGGGAGATGTCCACAGCCCAGATCAGGTGGGAGGGGGTATCTCCCCTACTTACTATAAAAGACTGCCTCTTTGTCTCATCAGTGTTTAGTTGAACTGTGTCCTATATTGCTTGGGCCCATGTGCTACTCTCAGTGTTCCAGAGCTAGCGCTTACTCTGTGCTACCATCAGTGTTCCAGAGCCTGCTGTTACTCTGTGCTACCCTCAATGTTCCAGAGCTAGCTCCTACTCTGTGCTACCCTCAGTGTTCCAGAGCTAGCTCCTACTCTGTGCTACCCTCAGTGTTCCAGAGCTAGCTCTTACTCTGTGCTACCCTCCGTGTTCCAGAGCTAGCTCTTACTCTGTGCTACCCTCAGTGTTCCAGAGCCAGCTCTTACTCTGGGCTACCCTCAGTGTTCCAGAGCCAGCTCTTACTCTGTGCTACCCTCAGTGTTCCAGAGCCAGCTCTTACTCTGGGCTACCCTCAGTGTTCCAGAGCCAGCTCCTACTCTGTGCTACCCTCAGTGTTCCAGAGCTAGCTCCTACTCTGTGCTACCCTCAGTGTTCCAGAGCTAGCTCTTACTCTGTGCTACCCTCCGTGTTCCAGAGCTAGCTCTTACTCTGTGCAACCCTCAGTGTTCCAGAGCCAGCTCTTACTCTGTGCTACCCTCCGTGTTCCAGAGCTAGCTCTTACTCTGTGCTACCCTCCGTGTCCCAGAGCTAGCTCTTACTCTGTGCTACCCTCCGTGTCCCAGAGCTAGCTCTTACTCTGTGCTACCCTCCGTGTCCCAGAGCCAGCTCTTACTCTGTGCTACCCTCAGTGTTCCAGAGCCAGCTCTTACTCTGTGCTACCCTCAGTGTTCCAGAGCCAGCTCTTACTCTGTGCTACCCTCAGTGTTCCAGAGCCAGCTCTTACTCTGTGCTACCCTCAGTGTTCCAGAGCCAGCTCTTACTCTGTGCTACCCTCAGTGTTCCAGAGCTAGCTCCTACTCTGTGCTACCCTCAGTGTTCCAGAGCTAGCTCTTACTCTGTGCTACCCTCCGTGTTCCAGAGCTAGCTCTTACTCTGTGCAACCCTCAGTGTTCCAGAGCCAGCTCTTACTCTGTGCTACCCTCCGTGTTCCAGAGCTAGCTCTTACTCTGTGCTACCCTCCGTGTCCCAGAGCTAGCTCTTACTCTGTGCTACCCTCCGTGTCCCAGAGCTAGCTCTTACTCTGTGCTACCCTCCGTGTCCCAGAGCCAGCTCTTACTCTGTGCTACCCTCAGTGTTCCAGAGCCAGCTCTTACTCTGTGCTACCCTCAGTGTTCCAGAGCCAGCTCTTACTCTGTGCTACCCTCAGTGTTCCAGAGCCAGCTCTTACTCTGTGCTACCCTCAGTGTTCCAGAGCCAGCTCTTACTCTGTGCTACCCTCAGTGTTCCAGAGCCAGCTCTTACTCTGTGCTACCCTCAGTGTTCCAGAGCCAGCTCTTACTCTGTGCTACCCTCAGTGTTCCAGAGCCAGCTCTTACTCTGTGCTACCCTCAGTGTTCCAGAGCCAGCTCTTACTCTGTGCTACCCTCAGTGTTCCAGAGCCAGCTCTTACTCTGTGCTACCCTCAGTGTTCCAGAGCCAGCTCTTACTCTGTGCTACCCTCAGTGTTCCAGAGCCAGCTCTTACTCTGTGCTACCCTCAGTGCAACTGATATTGATTTTTTTAGAGTTGATACCGATATTCTGTGAACTTTCAGATCGATAGCCGATATAATTTGCCGATATTCTGTACATTTACCGTTTTGGAAAATAAAAACTATTCCTAAAGGTAAATGCACAAAATATACATGCCACGTGTAGTGGATGCAGTGTGTTTAGACAGGGGAGCTGTGTGTGTTTGTGTAGTGTGTGTGTAGTGGATGCAGTGTGTGTGTTGTGGGTGTAGTGTGTGTGTTATGGATGCAATGTGAGTTTGTGTAGTGGATGCAGTGTGTATTTGTCTAGTGTGTGTAGTGGATGCAGTTTGTATTAGTGTAGTGTGGATATACTGAAAGCAGAGTGTTTGTGTAGTGTGTGTGTTTGTGTAGTGTGTGTATAGTGAAGGTAGTGTGTTCATATAATGCAGAGTGTGTGTGTGTTTGTATAGTGTGTGTATATAATGCAGTGTGCATTATATAAACACACTACACAAACACACTGCATTATATACACACACACTATGCAAACACACTGCATTATATAAACACACTACACAAACACACTGCATTATATACACAGTGTGTTTGTGTAGTGTATGTGTATATAATGGAGTGTGTGTGTTTGTATAGTGTGTGTATATAATGCAGTGTGTTTGTATAGTGTGTGTATATAATACAGTGTGTTTGTGCAGTGTGCATTATATAAACACACTGCATTATATAAACACACTACACAAACACACTGCATTATATACACAGTGTGTTTGTGAAGTGTATGTGTATATAATGGAGTGTGTGTGTGAGGGGGCATTTTTTATTAATTTTTTTATATTTAATTATTATTATTTTTTTGTTGTTGTCCCCCCCTCCCTGCTTGTTACCTGGCTAGGGAGGGGGGATATAGCAGTCCCTGGTGGTCCAGTGGCATGGGCAGAGCTATGGGGGGGGGGCGAGCAGCAAGCGTTTACTCACCTCCCAGCAGCTCCTCCAGCTCCACAGCCAGCGTGCCTCGCGGAGCGTTGTCATGGTAACCCATGGCAACGCTCTCACGGCCCCGGGTCTTGCAAGACTTACACTGGGGAGCTGGAGGAGCTGCTGGGAGGTGAGTAAACGCTTGCTGCCCACCACCCCCCCAGGACCGCCGGGCTTTTAATGAACCCGGCGGTCCTGGGAGGTATTATCGGCAATATCGGGATCTCTATTGGCCAATACCGATATTGCCGAATATCGTCCGATTATATCGGTAAAACCGATAATCGGTCGATCCCTATTCCAGAGCTAGCTCTTACTCTGTGCTACCCTCAGTGTTCCAGAGCTAGCTCTTACTCTGTGCCACCCTCAGTGTTCCAGAGCTAGCTCTTACTCTGTGCTACCCTCAGTGTTCCAGAGCTAGCTCTTACTCTGTGCTACCCTCAGTGTTCCAGAGCTAGCTCTTACTCTGTGCTACCCTCAGTGTTCCAGAGCCAGCTCTTACTCTGTGCTACCCTCAGTGTTCCAGAGCCAGCTCTTACTCTGTGCTACCCTCAGTGTTCCAGAGCTAGCTCTTACTCTGTGCTACCCTTAGTGTTCCAGAGCTAGCTCTTACTCTGTGCTACCCTCAGTGTTCCAGAGATAGCTCTTACTCTGTGCTACCCTCAGTGTTCCAGAGATAGCTCTTACTCTGTGCTACCCTCAGTGTTCCAGAGCTAGCTCTTACTCTGTGCTACCCTCAGTGTTCCAGAGCTAGCTCTTACTCTGTGCTACCCTCAGTGTTCCAGAGCTAGCTCTTACTCTGTGCTACCCTCAGTGTTCCAGAGCTAGCTCTTACTCTGTGCTACCCTCAGTGTTCCAGAGCCTGCTGTTACTCTGTGCTACCCTCAGTGTTCCAGAGCTAGCTCTTACTCTGTGCTACCCTCAGTGTTCCAGAGCCAGCTCTTACTCTGTGCTACCCTCAGTGTTCCAGAGCCAGCTCTTACTCTGTGCTACCCTCAGTGTTCCAGAGCCAGCTCTTACTCTGTGCTACCCTCAGTGTTCCAGAGCCAGCTCTTACTCTGTGCTACCCTCAGTGTTCCAGAGCCAGCTCTTACTCTGTGCTACCCTCAGTGTTCCAGAGCCAGCTCTTACTCTGTGCTACCCTCAGTGTTCCAGAGCCAGCTCTTACTCTGTGCTACCCTCAGTGTTCCAGAGCCAGCTCTTACTCTGGGCTCCCCTCAGTGTTCCAGAGCCAGCTCTTACTCTGTGCTACCCTCAGTGTTCCAGAGCCAGCTCTTACTCTGTGCTACCCTCAGTGTTCCAGAGCCAGCTCTTACTCTGGGCTCCCCTCAGTGTTCCAGAGCCAGCTCTTACTCTGTGCTACCCTCAGTGTTCAAGATGCCCTAATGATTGGGATCAGGCTAATATACAAGTGGTATAGTTTCTCTTTGCAATGTCACAGGTGAGCAAAAATAAAATTTTTTGAGACCTAAGCAGGAACTAACCAAAGGGCAAGATACTGAGTTTCTCTAAACTTTTGCCCGTTCTCAGTGTTCTCATATTCTCTGTTTTTGTTGCAAAAAAATACTGGACTTTTATATTTTTTTCCATCTCAGCTTTATGACTTTAAATTCAACATTAACCACAATTATCTGTTTAGTGAGTAAACCCCAGAATTTAGTTTATGCATTGCATTCTGTAGTGTGTAAACTAAATAATTTTTTTATTTTTCTTTCATTTTGTTCCTACGTCCATGGCTCTGAGTGACTTTAGTAACTTAATGTTCCTTTAAAATTGGTCTTCTTGTTCTGTATATGAAATATGCATTATTAAATAATTGAAGGTGTGTGAAAGGTTTCATAAAGAGTGCCCAAACAGGAGTTGTCCTAGATATCTGATTCAAACCATGATCCAAATTTCTAGGATTTCTGAATGCAGTCTACATCCTTCCTGTATTTAATCCGTATGACCATTATAATATCACCAAACTCTCTTTTGTTTTCACCAAACAGGATTGAGTGACATTCTAAGAACTGAAGAAGTTTAGCCTTGACATATGAACTGTAATATTTAATACCAAGGTATTAAAATTTCATCATCGTGAAATCGTACAATGACAGATTCATCGTTTTTCATGTAAACTTAACTTCAGGATGAGACAGCGAGAAGTGTTTTGAAAGTTGGAATACAGATTAAAAATTGATCTTGATGATGCTATAGAAAGTATACTATTGCAACAAAATGGAAACAGGACATGGTTCTGATCTGCAATTGGATGAACTGCCTGTGACTACAACAGCGGCTCCCACTGATTCATATTCTTCATATAAGGTAAGCTGCAGCCTCACACTTGACCGCTGTTGATCTCCCTTGCTATTGCTGGCTACATATTTTTGTATGTTTTCCCAAATTGTACATTGTTCATTTCATTGTAAATGCTTTGGCAATGATAGTACGCCAATTGTGCCCAGCTCAGTTTTACCTTTGGACTCTTACAGAACGTTTATTTTGTAGGAATATATAAATCGATTGTATTGTATTGTGCAAAGCTTTTTTTTTTCCCCCTGATATCCTGTTTACATAAAATGACAACACAGCATAAATGTGATAAACTTTCCATGCCCTAACCACAAGATACTGCACTTAATTTTACATACCTTGAAATCTTCTGTCACACTTACACTGCCAGTGTGATGACATTAGGTCTGAAGGAGCGTAGTCATCCTCAAATTACTGTAGTCAATTTGTAGTAATTCTGAGTCCTGGCTATGAGAGACAGCGATTTAGCTAGCATAATGTAGATTAAAATTTTATGCAGTTTAAATTCTTTCATTGAGCTACAGCTAGAGTTGTCAATTTTACAAAACTAAACAAATAGAAAAGATGACTAACACTTGTATGTTTTGCGTTTGGAGTTTCTGGTGCTTCCTCTCTGTGTAAGCAGATAATATCCTATTATCATGTATGCATTGAATAGTCCTGCATGAGTGCATGAACATGCATCTATAGAAAGAATATTTTTGGAATAAACATAGGGCTTATGTTAAGTTATGTTACCAAAGGGGCTCACAAGTTATATGAAGGTACAATTTTTTTATTTTTGTTTAATACAGGTGTACAAAAAAAACATTTAAAGGACCACTATAGTGCCAGGAAAACATACTCGTTTTCCTGGCACTATAGTGCCCTGAGGGTGCCCCCACCCTCAGGGACCCCCTCCCGCCGGGCTCTGGGGAGAGGAAAGGGGTTAAAACTTACCTTTCTCCAGCGCCGGGCGGGAAGCTCTCCTCCTCCGATCCTCCTCCTCTCCTCCCATTCGGCTGAATGCGCACGCGCGGCAAGAGCTGCGCGCGCATTCAGCCAGTCCCATAGGAAAGCATTATCAATGCTTTCCTATGGACGCTTGCGTGCTCTCACTGTGATTTTCACAGTGAGAATCACGCAAGCGCCTCTAGCGGCTGTCAGTGAGACAGCCACTAGAGGATTAGGGGGAAGGCTTAACCCATTTATAAACATAGCAGTTTCTCTGAAACTGCTATGTTTATAAAAAAAAATGGGTTAATCCCAGCTGGACCTGGCACCCAGACCACTTCATTAAGCTGAAGTGGTCTGGGTGCCTATAGTGGTCCTTTATTGAAAAATACATATTCACATTATAAACTTATACTGGATCTGGTCAGTTTGTCATTTATGACTCTGAAGTGCATTTAAAAACCTTCAGCCTTTTATCCTAGTCACCAACCTCAAGAAAAGCCAGTAGACTTGAGCTAGCCGTGCTCCTGGCCTTGAATACGACAGTTTATCCTTTATATCAGCAGAGGTGGTGAACAGTTTATCCTTTATATCAGCAGAGGTGAACAGTTTATCCTTTATATCAGCAGAGGTGAACATAATCGCTGGGCTCTGATCCACATCCTGGAATGCTCATTAAAACCAGGAATAGTCTGTTATCTCACCTCTATTTTCTCATCTCTTATTTCAAACAATCATGCATGCATGTATAACTTCACACACATAGAGGATGATACAATGCTGCTTGTTTCTATTCACTCATGCAAGCAGCTGTAAATATTTACAAGTGTGAGCAGCTTTGTATTTGCATTTTGTGGGGAAATATTAATGCAATAGTATTGTCTTGACACAGTCTCAACTTTGCTGTTGGAAGTGTAAGAATTAACATTGCTCTAGTCCTATTCCTTGTGGTAGGTTAGACTGTAATAGTTCTTTATAATTACAATATGGAGAATATTGACCATGCTTTTGGTTTGACGTTGCACTTCAGTTTTAGCAGTCCAACAGATGATTGTTGGGGAATGGAATTTTTTCCCAGGCATGTGTTTTGCTCAGCTCTCTCCCAGCCAATCGAACTCACCTTCGTGAGTCGGACTGCCACCCACTGTGATGCTAGCAGCTAACAGTATTTCAGGTTGGGGATGTGCATATAAGAGAGCAATCGAAGTTATATTTATATACCGTAGGTCCGTATGTGACTTCTCTTTCTGGACCCTGCTTCCTACTTTACATATAGCTATTCGGCATACTGCAGAGTATCACTACATGAGCCAAAAGTAGCCTATCTTCAATAGGCAGTACATACACTCCAATATACAGTACTAATACTAGTATTTCTTTGAAAAAAGTGCTTGAAGACATTGGCAAAAAACAGAGCTCCACGCATATCTGCTTAACAATACAACCACTCAAAAAAAATACAGTGGTTATGGTGCTTGGTCATGATCCAAATCTTCCTTACTCTGTAAATTCATTAGCTGAAAATAATTAGTAAAGCTTGGGGAATTTATTCACTCAACATTCATTTGTTGTGAAGAAAGTAATAATCATGAACTGTTTGTTCAATTATATGAAATTGGTGTAAGTGGTTTTAATTTTTTTTTATTTTTTTTTCTGCGTGTTTATTGGATAGTTGTTTGAAAAATATACTGGTGTTTTTCATTTCAGTTACCCTGCTGAACTCATTTAAATGTTTCTTTGTGATCTTGCTCCAGGCAAGAGCTACTCACATTTTAATACTAGTTTTTCTTGTTTTCTTACAGGACAACCTAATTGGCGCTCTGCTTGCCATATTCGGCCATCTTATTATCAGTATTGCACTCAACTTACAGGTAAGAATAACCTGCCACGCTACAGTGAAAAGCCAAAATGACCTGTCACCTGTCGAAAACTATTTACACTAAACAGTGGACCATAAAAAAATGTTATGTAAACAGTACATCCATTTAACATATTTAAATACATCACTATATTTCAATTGTTTTTGTTTGTTTTTTTGCTTGTGTTTAGATAGAAGTCACTTATTATGTCTGGGATAAGCACACTCTTTGATCAAACCTCCAGACGTCCCTCTCTTTCAAACAAAGTGTCTCTATTTGGCTATTTATAACATTTACAGTTATGGGTTAGTTAGCTAGGCCTCTTATTCTAGTGCCATATCATTACAATGAATCCTATTATTATTATGTTATTATTAATAAAGTGCCAACAAACCTTATTCTAGAATTGTTTTCTTATTCTACACTCAGTAACCTTTAGTGATCAAGCAAAAAAAAAAAACAAAAAAAAAAAAACTGAAATGTAGAGTTAGTTGTCCCACTCTTGTTGCATCATACCAAAACCATTGGAGGCTGTGATCGCTGCCAAACGTGCTTCAATTATGTTAAAAGGATACTATAGGAATTAAAACAACTTTTAGCTTATTGAAGCAGTTTTGGTGTATAGACCATGCCCCTGCAGTTTCACTGCTCAATTATCAGCCATTTATGAGTTAAAGGTATACAATAGGCATTTAACTGAAGTGGTCTAAGTGCAGTGCCCCTGTCTGTTGAACTCTGCAATGTATAATACTGCAGTTTTTGAGAAATTGCAATGATTAATATGCAGGGTTAACTCAACCTCTTGTGTCTGTCTGGAAGATAGCCATTAGAGGCAATTCCAGGTACCGAACGGAGATTCACTTTTACTACACTATACTGGGTAATGTAAACAATTGTAGCATAAGGCTGCCACAGAAAAAATTAAGGAGTATGAATAGTTTTTGAATGCATTGTAAATTGGTACACTTTATTACACCAATATTAAAGGAGCACTATAGGGTCAGGAACACAAACATGTATTCCTGACCCTATAGGGTTAAAACCACCATCTAGACCCCTTTGCCTCCCTAAATATAGTAAAATCTTACTTGTATTCAAGTCTAAAGATGCTGCCTCTGCCTTCCTCTGAACTTCCTCTGACATCATCAGAAGTGGTGGCCTGATCCAATAACAATGCTTCCCCATAGGATTGGCTGAGACTGACAAGGAGGCAGGTCAGGGGCAGAGCAACAACAATTCAAACACAGCCCTGGCCGATCAGCATCTTCTCATGAATTGAATCAATGAATCTCTATGAGGAAAGTTCAGTGTCTGCATGCAGAGGGTGGAGACACTGAATGTATGGATGCATTTTAGGCAGCCATGACCCAGGAAGGATTTCTAACAGCCATCTAAGGAGTGGCCAGTGAAGTTGGGCTGTAATGTAAACACTGCATTTTCTCTGAAAAGCTAGTGTTTACAGCAAAAAGCCTGAAGGGAATGATTCTACTCACCAGAACAAATTCAGTAAGCTTGTTCTGGTGACTGTAGTTTCCCTTTTAAAGGGACATTATAGTCTCCAAACAACTTTCCCTTAATGAAGCAGTTTTAGTGTATAGATCATGCCTCACAAGTCTCACTGCTCAATTCACTGCCATTTATCAATTTTGTTTCTGTTTATGCAGCCATAGCCACTCCTCCACTGGCTGCAAACTGACCTCACAGACTGCATGGAAAAAAATGGTTTGAGTTTCAATTACATGTTAACTTACTTTACAAGTTTCTATCTCCTCCTCTGTAAATTGAACTTTATTAGACACAGGAGGCTCCTGCAGGTTCTAGAAGGCTATTAAGAGAGCCAGAGATAAAAAAAAAAAAATGTAAATTAAACATAATTTGCAATAAAGGAAGTGTAAAAATTAGATGACTCTTTACAGGAAGTGTTTAGGAATGATATGCCAGTCACATGCAGGGAGATGTGACTAGGGCTGTATAAAAAAAAGTTATACAGTGATTCAACTCCTAAATGGTAGAGAATTGAGCAGTGAGACTGCAGGGACATAATCTATACACCAAAATGGCTTCATTAAGCTAAAGTTGTTTTGGTGAATATAATATCCCTTTAATAATGTTTAATGGGGTGCTTTTAGTAAAATAGCAAGTGCACTGGTTTTACTGCCTATTGTTCTCAGGTCTCAGTGCAATATAACAACTTTTAGAAATTGTTTGCTATAAACCATTGCTTTCTTGGTGATTGCCTCCATCATGGTAACATTGATACTGGCATGTTCTTTCCTGTCCCAGTACTGTATGCCAGTCAGCACTGACCAGGTTGGATGTAATTTACTTTGATAATGTAAAAGTAACTTTTTCTGTATTATAAATCTGACTGAGATGGGAATGTCCCTAGGTGGTGGGAAGAGTTTAAAGGGACATGCATCATTTGACAATTATTATTTTTTTAATACCAGCAAGCAAAGACTTTTAAACAAATATATAAACAAAAAAATTAAGTAAGAAAACACTGAAAAGTATGTAATAAACGTTTCTAAACATATTATAAACTTGGTCAGATTGTATTATAGTGCACACCTTTCAACTAGTGGAGTTTCTTCAAACCCACCCTTTACCAATCCATCTAAGACCAGTCTAATAAGGACATAAAAAGAGCATAATTGTGCAGCAGCAGGAGAGAGAAACCTGACCCCAAAGCCTGCTCTGCATGAATCACACTGATCAGACTCCCTCTCTCCTCCCACTGGCAGGATGTTGCAAGGTGAAGAGATCTTCCAACTGCACATGTGTAACTCTGGCAGCTGTGATCAATGCGTTTTTTTAATATTCCCAGGAATAGGACACTGATTGTATTGATCAGTGTCCCACCTGGAGTGGGTTTGGAAAGCATAAAAAAGAAGTAGGGAAATATGGGGGAATTTATATTTTAGCCTGTTGAGAGTGCCCACTATCTCATTTAACTCTAAAGCCTTTGAATGAGACCGTTGTCTAAAAGTAATGCATGACCGTTTGAATGTTTTGATATTAAACCGGGGGATAGTGAAGGTGACCATGAGTGCCCCACTAAAGAGGCTCTGACAAATCTTGTGACTAATGTATTTTAACTTGCATATACTATATGAAAACCATGGTTCAGTGTTTACAAAGTAGCAGTCTTATGTTACATGTTTGCTTAACCTTGCTTACTCATTGCATGCTAACTGTAATTTGTGTAACCTAGAAATACAGCCATGTACGACTGGCAGGTTCAAAAGATCCTCGATCGTACTTCAGAACAAAGACGTGGTGGTTTGGGTTTCTCTTGATGCTGCTTGGAGAGACTGCGGTGTTTTCATCCTATGCCTTTGCTCCCCTCTCTCTAATTGCACCACTTAGTGCAGTCTCTCTCATTGGTGAGTATTTGAACAGGTACAAATCCAGCGTTAAATAATCGTGATATAAAAGAGTCTTTTTATAAAGTAGCTCATGAAAAATATTTTTTGTCATAATGTTGCACCCAACTGGCTTTTCTAAGTACAGAATGAATTGCAGTGAAATATCAGTTGTAAGAATACTTGGAGAACAAGCACTAGAGATCACTGTACATTGTTATATTGAGAAATATAGTAAATTGTTTCATACAATAATGCCACACAGAGTTAAAGAATACATATAATCAGAGTTCTAGGTTACTTGGCACCCAGAGCAGAAATGTATGTTGGCACCCCTCTTCCCGAACTGTCCAATTGTTTTTGTGTGTCACTCTGTGCCCTCCTTTTGTCAGGGAGATTACAAACACACACACACACACAAGCACTCACATTTACTCACACTTGTTTACAAACATGAACACATACATACTGGAGTGGGATCCAGTGGGGAGCTGCTTGCATTACATTGTACATTGTGGGGCAATGTCATGCAATGCAGGCTATGTAAAGTGATCACATTAACTCCCTCGTCACCAGGCCCTCATTTATATTGGCACCTGCCCCATGACTTGACAAGACACAACCTTCATGGTAAGGGAAGACCTCTTTTGTGAGCTGGTGGTAAAAGCTGCAGTGATCCAGTAGGTAGCAGCATGGGCCAGCGTCTTCCTTTCTTTGCTGTAGATTTCTGTAAGGGCATTGGCTGCAGTATTGATAAAAAAAAATTCTTCTTAGCTTCTTTTTTTTTTTTCTTCAGGCTCGGCACAGCTGAGAATGGCAGGCATTTGGTATAGACGTTATATATGCAAACATTATATTTATTCCCACTGCACTTTTATTCCCCTTCCAATATGTTGGTTTTCAGATTTCTTGCTTTGTCTTGCGAGATTTCACTAGTATTGCTGGCAATGTGGTACATCATTGGTGATCACACATATGAAGTATTTGGCCTACTTTTTAAATTAATAAAGGAGATAAGATGGTATCTTTTATTTACCTCCGTTACCCAATAGTAATAGTGTTGGGAAATGTACCCATTGTAGTGTTGCCATGGCTTATGATCCGGAAAGAAAATTACGTCAAGTATGAAAAAAAAAATGTTTTTAAATGATCAGTGGAATTATTGATGTCCTGTTGGTGGAAAGTGTGCTATTATTCAGGATTCTTCTGCGATCTCTAAAGAATGCTCTCATTTTTGTCTAAAAGCATTTGTACCGTATATACTCGAGTATAAGCCGAGTTTTTCAGCACATTTTTTGGGCTGAAAAACCCCAACTCGGCTTATACTCGAGTCAGAGTCTGTATTATGGCAATTTGCATTGCCATAATACAGACTGGGGGGAGAGGGGGACTGGCAGAGCTGTACTTACCTTTCCTGCAGCTCCTGTCAGCTCTCTCCTCCTCCGCGCCGTCCGTTCAGCACCTCGGTCAGCTCCCAGTGTAAGTCTCGCGAGAGCCGCGGCTCTCGCGAGATTTACACTGGGAGCTGACAGAAGAGCAGAACGGACGGCGCAGAGGAGGAGAGAGCTGACAGGAGCTGCAGAACAGGTAAGTACAGCTCTGCCAGCCCCCCTCTCCCCCCACTGAACTGCCACTGGACCACCAGGGAAGGAGAGCCCCCCTCCCTGCCATATATCAAGCAGGGAGGGGGGACGAAAAAAAAAAAAAAAAAAATAAGATAAAAAAAAAAAAAAAAATTAATAATAATAAAAAAAAGGGGTATAAGGACCACTATGGGAGGGGGGGGGTATAAGGACCACTATGGGAGGGAGGGGGTGGGTTAAGGACCACTATGGGAGGGAGGGGGGTATAAGGACCGCTATGGGAGGGAGGGGGGGTATAAGGACCACTATGGGAGGGAGGGGGGGGGTAAGGACCACTATGGGAGGGAGGGGGGGGATAAGGACCACTATGGGAGGGAGGGGGGGGTATAAGGACCACTATGGGAGGGAGGGGGGTATAAGGACCACTATGGGAGGGAGGGGGGTATAAGGACCACTATGGGAGGGAGGGGGGGATAAGGACCACTATGGGAGGGAGGGGGGGGGGTATAAGGACCACTATTGGAGGGAGGGGGGTATAAGGACCACTATGGGAGGGAGGGGGGTATAAGGACCACTATGGGAGGGGGTGGGATAAGGACCACTATGGGAGGGAGGGGGGTATAAGGACCATTATGGGAGGGAGGGGGGGGTATATGGACCACTATGGGAGGGATAGGGGGGGATAAGGAACACTATGGGAGGGAGAAGGGGGATAAGGACCACTATGAGAGGGAGGGGGTGGGATAAGGACCACTATGGGAGGGGAGGGGGAAGTAAGGACCACTAGGGGAGGGGGAAGTAAGGACCACTAGGGGAGGGGAGGGTAAGGACCACTGGGGGAGGGGTGAGTCAGGACCACTGGGGGGGGGAGTGAAGGAACACGGGGGTGGGGAGGTAAGGACCACTGAGGGAGGAGGAGGGGAAGTCAGGACATATGGGGGGGGGAGGGGGCGGCAAAAATTTTTTTGCCTACGGCGGCAAATATCCTTGCACCGGCCCTGCACACACTGCATTCACACACTGCATTCATGCACACACACACTGCACTCATACACACACTGCACTCATACAAACACGCTGCACTCATACACACACACATACGCACACACTGCATTCATTATACACACACTGTAAATAAATATTCAATTAATATATTTTTTTTAGGATCTAATTTTATTTAGAAATTTACCAGTAGCTGCTGCATTTCCCACCCTAGTCTTATACTCGAGTCAATAAGTTTTCCCAGTTTTTTGGGATAAAATTAGGGGCCTCGGCTTATATTCGGGTCGGCTTATACTCGAGTATATACGGTACTTATTTTTCTTTCACATACATTGACAGTATTAAATTTGTACATATGTAAAAAAGAATTGCCATGGTGGTTCTCCATGAAAATGAACTACTCGCAGTATTAAGGCTGCAATATCCAATAAGTTGGCGCAAATCTCAAATGAGATGAGGTTTTGTTTCCAAATAAAATCTAAATTAAGAGCTCATTTTCTCTCCTTTATAAATGATGTAATGTCATAATTTTTGAAATATTTTGACCATTATGTTTTTACAATAAAATTAGATACTTGATTATAAAACTTTCTGGCTTTTAATACTGGTTGAAAAGGCTTTCACGTTAACGATGCTTTTTATCTTAAACAGCCAGCTCAATAATAGGAATTATATTTATAAAAGAAAAGTGGAAACCAAAGGAATTTTTTAGTAAGTATATGGCAATTAAATGTACCTAAACACCTCTTCTCTTGATTCTTATGTGTTTGTTGATTTACCTCACATCCAAAATAATCAGTTTTGTGCATGGAAATTAGTTGCATGACCTCACAATTTCTGTTAAAGATACAGCTTCAAAAATATTTTGAAAAATTCCTGGATGCAAATTGTTATTGCCCATACTATTACATCATATTAGATCCTATTAGAAGATCAGTTCCTCTTCAAACGTGCCGTTGTAATTGGTCAATTTTGGACATTTGATAAACTGAACAATTACATTGATGGGGCCTTGTGACATGTATTTAATTGGGATGACTATATAGTCAATATTAGCATGCTCAGATTTCTAAAGCTTCTAAATCTTTAGTGAATGCTAATATATGGTTGATGATCACTAAGGACAGGACTGAAAAGGAAATGATGTTGATCACATCTTAACTAATACATAGACAAATTCCTGCTGCAGTATTGGGGGAGTGGAGATACCAAGTCACAGATTTCCATGACACCAATGGAATACACACTTGAATTAATTTTGTATACAATTTATATTGTCGTTTTCCTGAGTTGTCCATTTACTTATCTTAGTTGCTATGGAGCTATACAGTTATATTTCATACAGCTGTTGGTCTGCCTCTGAAAAGTGGTTTAAAAAGTGGAGACTAAAACTGGAAATGTCACATCAACTTTACTGTGGTTTTAAGTATGTTGTGATCATGGGTAAATCATTATATAAAACACTTTATTTAGTGTTGTTGTGGAAAACCAATTAAACATGTTACTCCAATTTGTACACTTTGGTACAGGAGGTGCCATTTAAAATGTAACTGGCACAAACCGTTTTGAACTGATTGGCACAATATGCCTTAGAGAGCCTGACACATTATCATTCACACACTGATCATTTAATTTTCTGTGATTTAAGCATGATTTGGCTGAAAATCCTGATACTTAACACTATTTCACTTGCATGTTAACTAACCACACCTTCTCACGTATGTATGTATGTATCTTTTCTCTTCATTCTCTCCTTGCCTCCAAAGGACGTTATATCTTGTCCTTTATAGGCTGTGGTTTAGCAATTGTCGGCACCTATTTGTTGATAACATTTGGACCTAACAGCCATGAAAAGATGACCGGAGAAAATATTGTGAAGCATTTAGTCAGCTGGCCATTTTTACTCTATATGGTAAGTTCCTACTCCACTGTCCTCATTTCTATTCCGTGATCTGTGTCTTGGGTTTAAGCCCTTTAATGTTACAAGTTAGATAAACACTTTTTATATTATCATGACAGTCAAGGCAAGTTATGTGTCATGATGGGGTGAAAGGAAATAACCTAAAATAATGCTGCCCGTTGAACTGAATGGGTGGTTGGGAAGAATTGTTGGAAGTATAAGAAGGGTGCTAAAGCCACTTTATAGATCCATTTAATTTCTAAAGCTCACATAGAAAATTGTGTCTATTATTGAAAACTTTACCCTTTGTAAAACACAAGCTACGTGTATTGTCTATTAAAGTCCCCTAACATGAAGCCCTCGGCTTGTCAAAAGATATAATGTAGCACAGTAAATTACATTTTACACACACTGAGAAACTTGAAATGTCATTTTAGCCCATTGTATAATAAAAAAATGAGCTAGGTGCCATATTACTCGTTTTGAAGTGGCTATTAAACTTTAGGCCTTGCTAGTAGCCCATTCTGAACCCTGCTCAGAGACTTGTTTTCTTGGCTTTGAAACTTGATTTAGTGATTTGAAAACTTACTTTTAAAATGTATGCATAGCTCGTAGTGTTGGGGGGAAGAAAAGAACCTTGACAACCTAATTTTTAAACGAAGTGTTTTTCACTCATGTTGTACATTATGGCTGTCAGATACTAGAGTCATCAAAACAACTTTAGCTTAATGAAGCAGTTTTGGTGTAGTGATCATGCCTCTGAAGTTTCACTGCTCAATTCACTGCCATTTATGAGTTAAATCACGTTTGTTTCTGTTTATGCAGCCCTAGCCACACCTCCCCTGGCTGTGACTGACACAGCCTGCTGGAAAACAAAATTATTTTATTTTCAATCCGATAAACACTTTTAAAGTAAGTTACTATCTCCTGCATACAGGAGGCTCTTGCAGCGTCTAGCAAGCAATAAACAGAGCAGGGTATAAGACATTTCTAACTTACACAGAATTTGCAATATAGGAAGTGTAAACATTAGATGACTCTTTGCAGAAAGTGTTTAGGAAGGCTGTGTAAGTCACATGCAGGGAGGTGAGACTAGAGCTTAATTATTCTAAAGTTGCTTTGGTGACTATAGTGTCCTTTTAACTTAATTGTTAATTTGGGCATGTGCTTAATTCACATAAAGCTATACATTTAGAAATGAATTAGGAGCAAGACAAATTATTTTATTTTACCTATGTAATAGCTAAAACATTTATATATATATATTTTTTGACAATCCACATTAAATCAAGCAAAGTCACAGGAAGTAGATCATGGGAATACTCTTGTATGGCTCTAATAATGTCTGTTCTTTGTAGCTGGTGGAGATTTTAGCTTTCTGCTCATTGCTGTACTACTACAAACAGAAGAATGCAAACTACATGATCATTATATTGCTACTGGTCGCACTGCTGGGTAGGTGAACTAATCCTGCGAATATATATTTATGACTTGTGTAGTACTGTTTAATGGAATAATCTAGCAATATTCAGATCTATTAATTGTTTTGCTATTACTACATTGTATCTTTCTGTCTTCTATGTTTTATTCTCTTGTTTTCCACCCATTCAAATAACCCTAGCCTCTGTAAATCCAAACTATTAGACCCCCTATTCCAGCCCATGTTAAATATTCTTACCAGTAGAAAGACCGTGCTCTGTTGTTATGAAGCTTAAAGTGTTCCATTTGTAGATATTTGTTGTTTCTAACTATGGGGAGACATGTATTTAAGATAACTTGTAAACATTTTTTCTTTCCTAGGTTCAACAACAGTTGTTACTGTAAAAGCATTAGCTGGTATGATCATGGTTTCTATACGGGATACCTTGCAATTTGGATACCCTATTTTCTACATCATGTTTGTATGCATGGTGGCTACAGCTATTGCTCAAGCATCGTAAGTTCATGCATGACTGCATTGTACACACTTTCTCTGCTCCTTTGTACACTCAGGGCCTTGTTGATACTGTAAGCGCCTCTGAGCAGGGCCTTCTTCACCTCGTAAACCACGTGTAAAGCAGGCGATAATGTAGTTAAGAGCAGACTGTATTATTTGTAGGTGGGGGAAAAGTACATTTTCACAAGCAAGAAAACAATGTTCAGTGACATATTTGAAAAATAGCCTCAGTGTAAATACCAGAAAGGTACATTTTAAAACCCGTTAAAGAATGTTTGAAAAAGAAGGAAGTATCTCATCAGGCTGGTTAGTCAAGCCTCCTAATAATACACTTACAGCTCTGTAAGTGGAACTTTACCAAAGGCTTACTGCTGCAAAGTAAACAGGCCAGCCTCTTTGTTTTCCCTGATAGCAGTAGCAGAGAGATATTTTGTTGGGAGCTAAGCAGCTCCTGTATGTTTCTGCTGCCTTGCACTTTCTAAATCAGCTGCTTATCCCATTCTATGTAAATCAGCTTTTTAGATACAAATAGAAACACACTGCATCACTGTATTTTAACCACTTTTTGATCCACTGTTATAAAAAATATTTATTTACCTGCTATTTTTCCTGCAATATGTGTGCAAATCTATCAGTTTGTTACCCCATGAGGCCCCCTTTAAAGATCAATCCTGCTCTTCGACAAGTTATTTAGCCTATTCCTCTTTATAGAACAATCCAATGTTATTGATATTTCTACACTTTCTTGTATGAGTTAGTCAATTTAGGGCATGCCATAATAATCTAGTCCTGCTAAGATCAGGACATTGACTCTGCTAAATTAGAAAGAAAGAGCAACATTTCCTCAGATTGGCTGAGGAAGGACCGTGGGATCCTTCATAGACCTCAATGCTGTACTCTAGTACATGCACGAGAGAACAGCAGTGATGTTGGAGCAGACCTAACAAGTGGCCATCCCCTTGATCTAGCGGCGATATCACCATCGGGGAACTTTGAGAATTTTACAACGTCCCCAGACGTGGCAGTGCTGTTTAAATATTGTAACACATTCCCGACTCGAGTGTTGTAAACAAATTTATGGTATCTAAGCTAATAATTTTGTGATCATGCACAATTCCGGTCACAAAACTACATTTTACCAAAGTTGTATTTGACATTTTACGCAAGTTGTAGGGCTGATTTTTTTCTAGAGAGTACGTACTTTTTCTAACAAATACAATGAATGTTAGACCATTGCACCAAATAAAGACATTAAATCATAAAATTTTGTGGTATTCTTTGTTTTAATCAGATTCACTTTTAGCAGTATTTTGTGTGAAATTAACTATTTCATATATTTCCATCTCTCATTTACAACAGCTTTTTGTCCCAGGCATCTCAGCTGTATGATTCTGCTCTGATTGCAAGCGTTAATTATATTCTCTGTACAACTATAGCTATATCTGCAGGTAAGTGCCCAAAGGATCTTACATTGAAATATCTGCAAGGGCATAGAAGCTAGCTTCTCGTTGGTGTATTGTGAAATACTGTGCCTTGTCTATTTTTTTTTATCATTTTATATTTATTGAATTTTTTTTATATATAATATAAAAAGACAAAACATCACAAATCCGAGGAAGATGCCACATAAAAAGGCAATCCAACCCGGGAACAACATACAATAACATGCAAACAACTACTGAGACAGAAAGTATCAAATTGCAATATCTTAAGTACAATAATAGCAGAAAATAAGCATAACCACATCTACACAAAAGGACAAAGATGGGCTATAGCTTACAAACAAGACACACAAAATTGGTCTTACATGGGATAAAAAAAAAAAAGAGAGTCAAATTACCCATAAACAAATTACTTTAGTATCTACTAAAGGATCAGAGAGATCATAAGAGTCTATCCTATTCTTGCTTTCGTCCCAGATTAGACAAAAATTAGAATTTTAGTTGCCATTAAGCAATGAACCATCATCCATTCTAGATTGCCTTGTATGTCTAAGCCAAAGAGATGGAGTAGTGCAAAATCCGCTTTAAACTCAGGACGTATACCTCCAATTCTAAAAATAAGTTCAAATATAATATTCCATAGAGGTTTAATTCTGGGACAAGTCCACCAAATATGGAGTAAGGTCCCTTCAGGATGGAAACACGGCCAACAATTTGGGGGGGGTTAGAATTGGATATTTTAGAAAGTCTTACAGGGACCATATACCATCTAAACAAAATTTTTGTGAAGGCCTCTAGAATATTCAGATTATGTATATGTTTCCTCGTCATCAAAAATGCTTTACACCAGTTGTTGTAAGGAATAGAGATACCCAAGATACTGTGCTTTGTCTAGTTAACCGTGGTGGAGGATTCCAAGCTGAAACAATTGTAGAGAATCAACAGGTTAGACATTTTAGTGTAGGTTTATTAGAAACAGGAACACAAAATAAAATATACATTTCAACCCATAGGCCTTAGTCATGTATAGAATGTATACATGACTAAGGCATATGGGCCAAAATGCTATATTTTTTTATTTTATGTTCCTGTTTCTAATAAACCTACATTAAAATGCCTAACCTGTTGAGCCTGTGGATAATCTATTAGGACAATATATAGTTAAAAGTATACATTTGTATTCCTAATGCTATAGTACTCGGTTAATTTAGTGACTGTACCTCCTTTATTTAATTTTCATTTAAATTTTCATTGCAGGAGCAGTATTTTACTTAGATTTCCGTGAAGAAGACGTGCTTCACGTGTGCATTTTTGTTTTAGGGTAAGCTGGGAAAAAACCAAATTATTTTGTCACATTCCAACAATTTCTTCACTGTTGCAATTTAGCCAGTAGCAATAAATGTATATTTAACAGAATGACATAGTGGAAGAATTTTTCCAAATTCACAAATTTGACCTTCGTATTTCAAGTTTTTCAGCCTCCGGTACTGTCCAAGGTAATTGTTTCTCTCAATCTCTGCACTTTGTGATGAGTCAGAGCGCAGGCCGATGAACATAGAATTTGTACTCTTAGACATTTAGTGAGTGCCAGGATAAGAAAATGTAAAAAAAAAACAGTGTCTGAAGCTGGCTTTATCTGCTGGAGGTGCAGATCACTCTCCTTGCCAGCAGCTGTGCAAAGACACATCGGGGGTTCACCTGTAGTGGCTATACTGGTTTTACTTTACCATTCATGGGCAGAACATTAGATCATAAAGATGAAAATATAGATTAAGAAAAACTATTTTATATTTCTAGTTTTTTTTTTCTTTTCTCCATATATAAAGCGTGAGTTTCTGTTATTGACTGTGCCACAATATATTGGTTTTGATTCACGTTCTCTGCAGCATGGGGTGTCAATATGAAGTTTCTTCATTAAATATTTAGTTGAAGTGATTTAAAAGCCAGTTTGTACATTTAGCCCAATAATCAAGCTGTGTCCACTTCCTTCACATGGCTAATGGCATCTATAGAAATGTAGCCAGAGATCATCCCCTGCCATCTAAAGGTCACTGTCTAATTGCCATTATCACTGTTCACTGACACTATTTCTGCTCCTCCTGTTGTACCGGTCTACTTTCTTTCCCATCTCTGCCTTTTCCCCCAATTGTCTCGCCCTACTTATATCTCTTTCAGTACCCCCTTCCTTCTGTTTTTGTGTGTCTCTAGTGAAGTCTCACCCAGTTTTCATATCTTCGTTAAGAGATGAGGAGTTCACCCCTGGGTATTGTGAGCTTCACAGACCAGAGATTTTCAGTGTAGAGGCAGTCACCGCTCCAGAATGGCTCTAGTAATTCAGGGCGCTGTTAATAGTAGTGCATGTCTATGTACCTGAACATCACGTAGTTAGTCATGGATCCAAAGTCCTTTTTGGCTTCCTAATGAATATTAATATATTATATATCAATTGTAGTCTTTACATCTGTAATTAAATATTTATGTGTAACATCAATGTATTTGTTGTATCTGTTCTCTAATTAGCATAATTTGTTTTTCTTGAAGGTGCCTTATTGCCTTTCTTGGAGTCTTCCTTATCACAAGAAATAGAAAAAAACCAAAAAGCTTTGAACCTTACGTTTCAATGAACCCTATGCCAGGTAATACTAACTGCCACAGACATGCCATTTTGCAACCTAACATTATCATGTATGTAATTAAATGGTTATTTTAAATTTGGTATGGCATATTCATTTTAGGCTGTGATCACAATTTATTGTTTGCTCATTATTGACATAAGACTGATAATGTTGAAGCTTTCTCAGTCTCACCTTCCCATTAATTTTTAACAAACACTTTTTTTGCCAAGGAGAGACTGTAAGCACCAAAACAACTTTGAATTAATTAAGCAGCTTTGGTGCATAGATCATGCTGCTGCAGTCTCACTGCCCAATTATCTGACAATTAAGAGTTAAATCAATTTTGTTTCTGCATTCATAGCCACACCTCCCCTGGCTCTGTCTTACACAATTTTGGTTTAATTTTCAATTTAATATTTTTATTATTATTATTATTATTATTATTATTATTATTATTATTGCAATACAATATAAAACATTACATTACAATACAATTACATACTATATAAAATATTAAAGGATCACTATAGGTCAGGAACACAAACATGTATTCCTGACCCTATAGTGTTAAAACCACCATCTAGCCCCCCAGGTACCCTCATGCCTCCATAAATATAGCAAAATCTTACTATATTCAAGCCTGAAGCTGTAACTCTGCATGCTGTTTGCCTCAGAAAAACAAGCAGTCTGCTGACATGTGGTAGCCTGATCCAATCACAATGCTTCTCCATAGGATTGGATGAGACTGACAAGGAGGCAGATCAGGGGCAGAGCCAGCATGATTCAAACACAGCCTTGGCCAATCAGCATCTCCTCATAGAGATGAATTGAATCAATGAATCTCTATGAGGAAGTTCAGTGTCTGCATGCAGAGGGTGGTGACACTGAATGTTTGGATGCATTTTAGGCAGCCATGACCCAGGAAGGATCTCTAACAGCTATCTGAGGAGAGGCAAGTTATCACAAGGCTGTAATGTAAACACTGAATTTTCTCTGAAAAGATAGTATTTACAGCAAAAAGCCTGAAGGTAATGATTCTACTCACCAGAACAAATTCAATAAGCTGTAGTTGTTCTGGTGACTATAGTGTCCCTTTAAACTTTGGAGAAATTCATCTAGTTATAGATTTTAAATTCAATTCATTTTCTTAATTCATTGTAACCTAGAGGACAGTGACAACACTAACACCAATAACACATTCATACTACCATTCATTCTAGGGGAAGTTAGTCTCTTCATCTGTGATATATTTTTATCTATTCCTAATATATCTAGGATTAGATTCTTTTTTTTTTTTTCTATCTACCACTAACGCTTCATTTTCTATACGTATCCATTGATGTTGTCCCTCTATTTTGAACCATTTTGAAATATGAGTAAATGAAATAGAATCGTAGATTTTACTTATATCTGGTGCACCAAGACCTCTTTTCACCCCTGGATATAATACTTTTATTATTTGTATTTATTTTTTTTATCCCTTTTTTTTTTTACGTAACTCTTTACTTCTTTTTTTCCTTCCCTTCTTCTTTCTTCTTCCTTTTCAAATGTGTCCCCTTGTTGGTTTTTTTTTTGGTTTTTTTTTTGTTTTTTTTGTTGTTTTTTTTATAATACATTTTTTTTTTAATTTTTATGCTTTTTGATGATGTAATTAAACAGATTATGTTCTTAGTAGGATTCAATTCCAAGTTGATCAGAAAGGGGTATATCTGTTCAAGTGCCGTTTCTCCCCCCTTTTATTTTCTTTTTGTTCCCTTGTCTCTTTAAATTTGTGCCACCAGTTTTTTTTTTTTTTTAAAGAGATTTATTTTTTTTGTTTTGTTTTTGTTATTTTACCCCTTTCTACCAATATATAGTGTCTAAAAATTATCATATACAATCAGGTATATGCCACTCTTTACCACATCTCACTATATTTGTTTTACTTTATAAAAAAAAAAAAAGAATTGTAAGTGGTTCTCTTTATGTATTGTAAAATTTCAAATTTCTTTGTATAGCTGGTAGGAAGGGAGTACCCAGACTTAGGTATTTGTAATGATCCTACTTAGATCAACTTAGACACATTTAAACAAATAAAAAAAATATAAATTCTCATCGCCATACTGTCAGGATTACTGTTTGATCCAGCACGTCGAACTTTATAGCCTGGATGACAAATAAGTAACGTATGGCCGGATTTAAAGTACATAGAATAGTCAAAAATACTAGCCGAGGTCAGGGAACACAGAAAGGGACGCAGCGATGAGGAAAGCCAGGAGTCAGGATACCAGAATATAGAGAAGTCAATAAACAAAGCCAAAGTCAAAAACCAGGTAGAAAACTAATAACAGGAACGCGCTCTCGGACAACCACAAGGGAAACCACGACAGGGCACTGAGCAGGATGAGAACTGGGCCTAAATACCCCTCCTCTGATAGGCTGTAACCGGCCTTTGACCCCAAAGTCAGTTACCAGGTTTCATTTGCAGAATTGCTGCTCAGCATTAACCCTTCTGTGGATTAGGTTGCTGCTCGGCACAACTTTTCCTGTGTGGACAGTAAATGTCATTAACCACATTTCTATAAGCGGATGAATACGTGACACATACTTTGTTCCTGAAGCAAGTCCTTTTTTCCCCCTTTTCTCTCAGAAGATAGGAAGATAGTAAATGGGAATTTGGTTTTATTTTTAGTCTATTTAGCTACATAAATTGAGATATATATATATATATATATATATATATATACACACACCTTTTTTACTATTTGTTGGCAACTTGAATGTCAATCTTTATCTACTTCAAACTTCTTCTTTTTAGTTCAAGTGCATTATTCATATGTATAGAGTTATTTATTTATTTATTTCAGCATTTCCCCAAATCACCTTTTTTTTATTTTATTATAAAGGATTACTCACTGAGAGTCCACAGCTTGTAGGGTCAGCCACTGCATGCTTATATCCAAAGTTTACTCTGGAACTGCTTTTCTCTCCTCTCCCTTCATTTTTGAATTCAGCATTTTTTTATTTTTTAGTCCACGTTTCTCCCTGGTCTCCGCTCTCTCTTTTCCCACAGTCACAGTCGGATCTTTCCTCCTCTCTCTCTATATCGCTGTCTCACTTGTTTGGCATCCGCCTTCTCTGCTATCCACTCACTGTTGCTGCACTGACTCCAATCTGTCTTCTTGAACGGCACCCTCAGAGCAGTAGAAGTATTCACACAACATCAAGTTTTTCAGTGTTCTCGTGTCTGACTTGCTCCATCTCCAACACAACCTCCTTACGTCCTCACATCATCACATCCCAAGCTACATATATTTTCAATTAGATCTTACTGCATTGTGGGTGCACTTTAAGTTATCTACTTCTTTAATCACTCATAGGAGTGTTTTGCAGGTTCTAGTATGCTATTAAGAGAGCAGGAAATAGAACAAAATTCTAAATGAAACACAATGTGCAATAAGGGAAGCTAAAAAAAAAAACAACTTTCACAAAGGGTATAGGAAGGCTGTGTAAGTCACATGTAGAGGAAGTGTGACTAAGACTGCATGAACAAAGTGATTTAATTTTAAAAGATAGAGAATTGAACAGTGAGACTGCAGGTGCATGGTCTGTACACTAAAAACATTCCATTGAGGTAAAGTTGTTTTGGTGCTTAGTGTTCCTTTAATAGTTAGATAAAAAGGGCTGAAGTCACTGAAATCACTCTTCAATTGAAGCAAATAAAGTGCAAATAAGTTATCAGTAGTGAAATTTATAGGAAAACAAATGCACAATACCAAAAATGCCCAAATCATCACTGAATTGTAAAAAAAAAAATAATCAATCAGGCTGGTCAGATCATTCAAAGATTGATCATTTTATTTGTCTCAAGATTCGTCATAGTTGTCTAGGTTGAAAAAAAGACTATAAAGTCCATAGAATTCAACCTTGAAACCCATTCTTTTATTCTGTTGTTCCAAACGATTGTGTAATTAACAATGAAACTCAAGTTTTGCCTCCTGATTAAATCAACGACCACTGACAGCAGACAAAAGTCATGGCAATTTTTGATTTTTACCAATTTCTATTAAAGTTCTGAAAATATTTATGAATCGAATACAGGACCTTAATTGTAAAAAGTCAGTTATTGACAATGAAAACATTAGATTTCTGGGGATTTTGGACATGGACGGTTTAAAAGATGGCAAATATTTGCTTGAAGTTTTCTATTCACTTATGCCAGGGCCCCATAATCCTTTGACAATATCAAGTCTGTGGAATCAAATAGTGAGACTGTTAAACAGATGGGAAATTCTGAGTTTGGTAAATGGAGGTTAAAGGAAACCGTGTTGATTGGTTCATGAAGAATTACAGATTTGGGGAATCGCAGTGCAAGGAACATGCTAGTAAAGTCTATACCACAAAACTACATAATAATTTATATTTGTTTATTTTCTTGTAGGTCTTCAGACCATGCATGATAATGGCAGTGCAATTCAGCCTGATTTTGGAAGCTCATTTTCCTATGGGGCTCTTGCAAGCAACGACAGTTTATCCGAGATATACACACCTGCAACACTTCCTGTCGTTAGTGAAGAAGCATCTTCCAGTTTGCCTTATAAGGTGCTAGATCACAATAAGACTGAATAGGTGTGCACATTCCATTTGGGTTTTTTTTTTGTGCACTGGACATAAAAGAACTATATCTGGAATTTTCTTCCTTTTTCCTCAAATATCAGCTTTTTTTTCTTAAAGTTATATTTATTATGTTGCTACGGAAGAAAGGGGTATAGGTCACAGAAAATAAAAGAATGACAAAGAAATGTTTGACAAGAAAAAGAAAGAGTTGAAAATTTGTAAGCCAGGCACACCGTGTTTTACTGTTTTTGAGATTGAGCTGCGGTGGAACAAACATTTATTAACATGTCACACAAATAGATATACCTGTCATATTGAGATTAACATTGTAATCAGTATTATGATCAGTACAGACACACGGGCCATTCTGGTAAACAATTTTAATGGTTAATTATATTACATAGTGTAGTTTTGACAGATATTCTGTGTTCTTCAACCAGTGGAAAAGATATTTTTTTTTTTTTTTTTTTTTGGAGCAAAAAGCTAGTTTTCTTAAAATTGTCTGACTATTCTAAGCATTTAATTCACATTTATATTTGCTTTCCTAACCTATTTCTCACATTACATGCCTGAAAAAGACTATCTAAACCCGGTGGTCTGCTATACCTGACATTAACTGGCTTCAGTTCTTACGAGGGACTTACGGTTTCCATCTCTAATGAGAGTGCTTTCAGGGAGGCATAGGACACTTGTTAATATTTGGTTAAATCCTTTTCCAGGTCTGAGATTATGAAAAAGACGATACTTTGTTCTATTATTGGGAAATGGACGGAGAGGATGATTTGTACTGTACTGTATTAAAGATCAGTGAACCAATCATTGCCAAAGAATTTAACAATGTATCGAAGAAGTGAAGACTGGTTTTGGTCAAAACTTGATATACAAATCAAAACTTGATATAAGAGTGGAACAAGGAAAATGTATTGTACATTTGTTCATAAGTGAAAGAGAATTTCTAATATTTCTGAGAATTTTTAAACTATTGTTTGTCTAAGTTAAGCATATTTCTTGTAATTTGTCCATTGTATGGTATTTCTCACAGAATATTAAAATAAATGTTTTTTAAAAATAATGGGTATGCTTCACAATGATTACTTAAGCCAACAGTAGGACTATGCACACCGTTGTTTTAAACCACTCCTTACCTGATTCTAATCTGGAAGATATATATGACAGTTGCAAAATGTATTACTTAAACTTCTTTACTAATATCATTGTGGTACTATGAAACACGGGATCATTCCTTTAGACATTAGAGTTGTGACTGAGTAGTTCTCACACGTCCATCATGTGGTACCAGGTGATCCTGTCCACTGTACTATAACACATGAAGTTACTGCCATAAACACTTCTCTCAGACAGGCAGTTGGTACCCAAGGGAGAATAAGAGAAAGGGCACTGTGGCCCTGTACACAGCTTTACTTAACACCACTCACCTGGAACAGCACAGAGCCTGTACCACTTCCTCTCAAAATAATATGAGAGAGGAAAAACAAAGGTTTGCGTGCATGCAACCATCATTGTGTGTACTCAAGTGTTTGCGTGTGTGTGTGTGTTTCTATGTGTAAGTGTTTCTTAAGACATACGGGGTTGGAAACTTGCAGGGAAGCTCTGTTGGAAGGGAAACTTCACTGCCCAAATGTAAAAAACTTAAAATCACTGTCATGTACACATAACCCCAATCAAAGCATGCATTCATTTAATTATGCTTTTTCTTTCATTGTAGATATATCTAAAAAACGTTTGCAGAAGCTGCAGATCTCTTGTCTGAAACCTTTGAAAGCCTCCTTCCTAGTCTAGACTTTCTTTGGCTGTCCAATTACAGACTCCCAATGTAACTCAATGAAAAATTTATTCAAGGCTGGTACTCTGAGGAATTGCCTGCCTCTTGAGTATAGCTCCACTGAGCTAAACAACCAGGAAGTAACAGGGCCGGTTGTCTGATTGACGGTTAGGGGGTGTGGAGGTTAATTTATAATATTGCCAATTTCTATTGAAATCTGCACTTTTTGTAAAATTTTAAAAAATAGGACATGTTCTTTACACATAACACACTCCAGCAAGCTAAAGCTATTTATGGATCTAGAGTGTCCCTTTAAAGCTCTTGCCTGACAGCTAAAATGTCCAATAAGGATAAGGGGAGGCGTCATGCAAGTGTCTTGCTCCAGTTCCCACAAATAGTAAATCCGCCCATGCCAGTGAGTGCTTAAATTACTACTGTTGTTGTTGGTTCTGCTAAGCGTTACTTAGTGTGTGGCAGAAACAACCATTGGCTGTAAACATAATTAGCATGTAGCCCATTTAACATGTATTTGTTCTTATTGAGAATTATGTAATCTGCATTTGCTCTGACCATGCCTAGACTTAACTGCATTGTGAAGTTACTTGCTATATGTTAATCTGAGTAAAACAAAACCTTGATAATTACATGAAAAGAAGCTTATCTCAAGTTACAGGTGATTTTCAATGTTTTATTCAATGTTGTAATTTCCAGAATAAAGTGATATAATAATTTCTTAGGTTGGTTTAGCTCTTCTTTATAAAGTCTCTTCAGACGACACTGGTCACACACACAACATTTGGTTGTGGTCTCTACATCAGTTTGGAAATTGCATATCCACTAGAAGAAAGGTCTTCCTACTGATGCCAGGAATCCAGACACAGAGCTGATTGGTGGACAGACTGCTGGAGATGCCATATTGCCGAATTTAGGTCTTTGGGACCTGCTATATACCTGTCTGGTCACTTTTAGTGTTAGTAAGTGTATAGTACTTGTATATCTTTTCATGTCTTTTATTGGTTTACACTATTTGCTTTTATATGTTCTAAGTGATGAAGATTGTAAAGATCCATTACTGTACTACCCACTGGTGCTTATGGTACTCCATTTGACAACTATTTGTTTAATACCCACAGAAAAAAGAGTAAGCATTTATTTATCCACTTTTATTGGTGTTTTAACATGTAGCAGAGCTCCAAAACTCTGAGCAAGTATCTGCTAAAGTCATCTCAGGTTGGAAGACATGCCACTATAGTGATTATAGCCCACCTCCCCAAGGATTACGACGACTCTTAGTGAAGGAAAGAATAACATATTTTATTGTCACCAAGGCAGGTTTATATAGGGAAAATGTCATTAGGGGGTCACACACAAGAAATATGGGTTACCGCCCTGGAATCTCTTAAAGTCCCCAGACTCCAGGGCGACCGAATAATAAAAAACATAATTTAAACACAACATAGGCATATAAATCATACCTCGTCCGATAAATCTCGTTCCCACAAGAAAATTCTCCAGAAAGCACCTGGATCTGACATGCCTAGCCCAAGAAATCATCTAATGAAGTTTGACCGGTCTGAAGATCCAGAGCAGAGTTCCAGGCTGCCGTGGCTAAGTGCCAGTCGCTGAAAGTAACTGTTTTTGGCACGGCTCTTAAGCAGCAACAGGGCACACCTCTCTCCTCTACCTCCCCTCTAAAAAAACACTCTTGTAGCTATTAAATTCACGGAGTGAGACCGGCCTTTAGTTTCACTAGGCAGCCGTGTGACACCAGGCCTACTCAGAATTCTGTGAAATTAGATCCTGGTCTTGCTGAGCATTTTGCAGCTGTCCCTGCCTCCTGGAACAGTTAAAAGGGGCAGATTTTGCACCCTTTACACTGCACAATTGTCTTTTACCGTATAATAATTTCATGGTTGATTTCCATGACTGCATGGACCTGCAAAAAGGAAAGCATTGTATACTTCTTTATCACTGGGCATTGATTGACTAGTCATGAGGTCAGTTACCTATGACATGCAAATGCACGAGGCTGGTGGAACAAAACAGGCTGGGAAGATTTGAGGCTCTCCCCTGAAGATAGGGGGGGGAAGGTGCAGCGCTTTAGTAATCCTCCACTATGTGGAGAGAACCAGAAAATAAATAATAGTGTAGTATTTAAAACTGTAGTGGCGATAGGTAAAATAAAAGGTGTGCATTCACACTTTCCTAGAGTTTCAATACAGCTCCAGTGTATGCGCCTGGGTGGAATAATCCCCGCCTATCGATCAAGTGCAGAGTTAATTCGGCGAATTATAAGTGTGGTAGGGGGTATCCTAATAAAAAAATAAAAAAATTGTATATGGTGAAGTATGTAGAGCATTACACTCACGTGTAATGGAGCTGTAAAACCTGGCTCCTCTGATAACGCTTGAAGTGGTATGATCCCCAGTCAAGGATACAGGTGTAAATATAAATTCTTCCATCCGTGTATATGTGGAGATAAACAAATAGAACCACAATAGTGTATACCGTAAAAAGGAGTGTAAGCAGAAATACATAAGTTAAACCTACTCACATGCTAAAGAGCAAATTCCGGTTTGCTCAATCCAAAGCGCTTGGGTGGTATGATCCCCACCAGGGATATAGCTCCAAACAATCCAACAGCAGCAAAGTTAGATCCAATTTAAAAAGTACTTTAATATTAAATAATAAAAGTAATACAATATATAATATAAAATAATGATAAAAAAGTTATAAACAATACACTTAACGCGTCTGCCCTTGGTAGACTTTATCCAAAGTGTTTATCAAAAACACTTTGATACATTTCTCCCAGTGTATGCAAACTTTTGAGCACAACTGTACATTATAACAGTTCGCACATACATTATAACACAGCCCACACATACATTTTAACACAGCCCTCATATACATTATAACACAGCCCGCACATATATTATAACACAGTTTGCATATACATTATAACAAAGATCGCACCTACTTTATAACACAGTTCGCACATAGATTATAACAGTTCTCACATACATTATAACACGTTTGCCCCTGAGAACGGCGTGGTTTCACGATGAAACGTGCGTCTGTATTTTCATTATTATCTCCCTTTTGGAGCACTTCAGCACTATGCACTGACACACGATGGTTACTTTTTTATTTTTGTTTCTATTTTTGATACTGAGGTAGCATTATAGGATTACAGGATTGTCACTTCAGATTCAGCATTTATATAGAACACCCTCGGAGGTGTTTCCAGGAGTTATCAATAGGGAGGCCCCATTTTTGTCTCTTCAGTATTTAGAGAGGATCTTACTTGATTTACTTTTCTGACAGAGACTTGTCATTGATTTTGTCAATATAGCAGTTACTTATTTACTGCTATCCTTGTCATACCCTTTTCTCCTTTTACAACTCTGTAGCTGTTCCTGTTCCCTGTGTTTAGGGATTGTTTGCTGCCTTTTCTACCGACTATTGGACTTTTGTCTTTCTATTAGGCTATTTTTAGCCAGGGTTGGGTTTTACTTCTATTAGCTGGTAACAGCAATTAGGTAGGATCAGGCTGTCATTCATTATTGCTTATTTATCCTATTTTGCTAATGCCATATTCTTTTCTGACCTGATATCGTACATATTATCTAGGCATCTAGCACCTCTCCTAACTGTTGCCTTTGGTCTACCAAGTTACACTCTATGGTTTACTTCAGTATTTTCAGTATTATTCATAAAGTGTTTGTTATTTTCTTTTAAGACCTTTTTCTAGATTGGACTGGGATTTTAATCTAGTGGTCACTCTCCGTGAGAGTGGTCTCCTAGGTTTTTCCTCTATATTTATATATTACTTTGGGTAACCCCTGTTTTCCTAGTCTAGGTGACCACATTGGTTAAGGCACAGGGTGTGGGAGCTCTGTTAAGCCCCTATCCTAGACCTTTACCTCTCTTTCTCATTATTACATTATAACACAGCCTGCACATACATTATAACACTACATTATAACACAGTTCGCACATATATTATAACACAGCCCGTACATACATTATAACACAGACAGCCCGCTCATATATTATAACACAGCCCGTACATACATTATAACACAGTTCGCACATAGATTCTAACAGTTCTCACGTACATTATAACACAGCCCGCATATACATTTTAACACAGTTCTCACATACATTATAACACAGCCCACACGTACATTATAACACAGTTCTCAGATACATTTTAACACAGCCCGTACATACCTTATAACACAGTCCGCCAATACATTATAACACAGTTCTCACATACATTATAACACAGCCCGCTTGTATATTATAACACAGCCCGCTTGTATATTATAACACAGCCGGCTCGTATATTATAACACAGCCCGTCCATACATTATAACACAGTTCGCACATAGATTATAACACAGTTCTCACATACATCATAACACAGTCCACACGTACATTTTAACACAGTTCTCAGATACATTATAACACAGCCCATACATACATTATAACACAGTTCTCACATACATTATAACACAGTTCTCAGATACATTTGAACACAGCCCGTACATACATAACACACATGCACAAATACAATCCTGTAAAGCAGTTGTGTCACCCATACATAGCATAAGCAGCAAACACAGACACAAGTTAATTTAAAGGTACTCTCCAGGCAGAGGATTCTCTGAAAATACAGTGTTTACATTAGATTGCCTGCAGGGAGCTATAGATCTCACCTGAACAAATACATTAAGCTGTAGTTGTTCAGGTGACTATAGTGTCCCTTTAATATAAATAGGGGTGTAATGCCGAAAGGACTTCATAGCCAGGGCCGTCTTTAACGCGGGGCAAACGGGGCTGCTGCCCCGGGCCCTGTCCCTGAGGGGGGGCCCAAGACAGCTGCTCCGTTTGCCCTCTGCCCGCAAACTATGGGGGCCCATCGGGTGGCCCACGCACTTAGGGCCACCCGGTGGGCCTGTGTCAGCAGGGGCCCGGTCGGGGGCTGTGGCCCTTTACCAGCGCGACCGGCCCTTGCTTTTCGGCAGCACTGGGAGGAAGTGACAGCCGCGCGTCACTTCCTCCCACAGAAACAGGAGCCGCGCGGGAGGAAGAAGCTGTTCCGGAGGGGGCCAGGCTGGGAGAGCTTAACTCCCAGCCACCCCAGCCAGCCCACTGGACCCCAGGGAAGCCACCCTCCAGGAAAAGGTAAGAAACTTGAGGGTGGTTATCAAATTTTCCATGAGTGTCTGAGTGTGTGTGTGTGTCAGTATATATGTATGTGTGTATGTGTTAGTGTGCCAGTATGTCTGTCAGTGTATCTGTATGTCTGTGTGTGTGTCTGTCTGTGTGTGTGTGGTTCAGTATGTATGTATGTATGTATGTATGTGTGTATGTCTGTCAGTGTGTCAGTATGTCTGTGTGTGTGTGAGTCTGTCAGTGTGTCTGTGTGTATGTGTGCCAGAATGTCTGTATGTCTATGTGTGAGCCTGTCAGTGTCCGTGTGGTTCTGTATGTCTGTGTTTGTCAATATGTCTGTCAGTGTATGTGTGTTTCAGTATGTCCATCTGTCTGTGTGTATATGTGCCAGTATGTCTGTCAGTGTATCTGTATGTCTGTGTGTGTGAGTCCGTCAGTGTCTGTGTGGTTCAGTATGTCTTTGTGTATGTGTGTTTTAGTATGGCTGTCTGTGTCAGTACGTCTGTCAGAATGTGTCTCTGTATCTGTATGTTGTCCATTTGTGTTTGTGTGTGTATCTGTATGTGTCAGTGTTTGTATCTGTATATCTGCATGTGTGTCAGGTTGTGTATCTGATTGTCTGTATGTGTGTCAGTGTATCTATATGAAGTCAGTGTGTGTACCTTTGTATCTGCATGTATGCCAGTGTTTGTATCTGTGTGTGTCAGTGTATCTATATGTAGTCTGTGTGTATCTGTATGTTCTTGTGTGTATCTATATGCGGTCAGTGTGTATCTACGTGTGTGTGTCAGGTAGTGTATTTGTGCGTATCTATATGTAGTCAGGGGGGCCCAAGTAAATTCTTGCCCAGGGTCCAATCAAAATTAAAGACGGCGATTTTCATAGCCATATTTTGGTGCAGTGCCACTAAAAGGTTGCCCACCCCTGAGCTAGTGTGTTGTTGTTGATGCCTTTATTGTTGTTGTGTTCTGGTTTTATATATGTTTGTGGGACACATAATGCAGTCTCTCCTTCCCATTTAGTGCCATCCAGATTAATATACCCTGCAAACACAACTGGCAGACAGGGGATGATAAACCTAACTAATCAGGCAGAGCCACAGCTTGACCAATCAGTTCATGGGATGAGCTGTCCAATCAGCCGCGCCGTGAGGAAAGCCCAATAGAAGCCGAGTTGACAAGCTGAAGGGGTTTCACAGGACACTACCTGGTCTTAGCGTTGACTCCCGCCCCTTTCCATCAGCACCACCGCTGATTGGCTAAGAGGCGACCTCCTCTCATTCCTATTGGCTGGACACGTTGCCAATCGAGAAAGCCCTTGGCAACTGTCTCCGTGCTTCTTGAGAGCAGAGCTGGGGGATGCGGTGCAGGGGGCGGCACTGCCGGTGTTGGGGTGACAGGTAATTATTGAGCATTAAATCACCGTGTCCGACATGGGCTGGGCCACCCAAGCTGGGAGTGGCAGCCAGCTCTGTGCATGGCTCGGGGTAATGGCCCTCTGTAAGGGGCTGGCTGCTTATTGCTGTGGCCTGGATGTGTTTATCTGGGAGTAAAGCCAGGGTCCAGGCTGCATTGCAGAGGGTGGGCTAGCAGGCCATGGCTGGAGGACAGCTGGCCCTCAAGGTGACAGTGTCACAGCTGCTGACCTGCAGGATAGTAACTGTAGGGATTTGTCTCCACCCAGGTATCAGAACACTCAATTTACACAGAATTAGCCACTAAACAAGGAATTGTTTGGAATTTAAAGTAAATTTCTCAATTTAGGCCAAAATAGCCCAAATGAAAAACATCTCTAGCTTCTCTTCAGCTACATTAGCTTAACATTAGAAATTCACTTTTAAATAACCCTGAGAGTATTTACCAAGCACTTCCTGCTGTAAGCCTGGTACTCATACCTAATGTGATGAGTGGAGATATTTTAATGTATTTCTTTACAAGTTCTGGGGGCAAATGAACACTTTTATATTAACAAAATCAGCGATAACTGGAGGATGCTACATGTGACTGCATTGCCCTATTTATTAAAAAGGTTGACATATGCCTAAACCGTTTTAAACTTTATATATTAATGACAAATAAATTGCATGGTGTTATTTTGTACTGATCATGGCGAAATTGTAATTGGTCCAACTGTTCATTTCAGAAGATTATAAAAAGATGTTATCATGACCCTGGGGATTTGAGAAGAATTTACATTTTGGCTATTCACTGGAATTCTGCAGAATTGATAAGGGAATTGCATATATACGTACAAAATAGCCAAGTTGGAAAAATTGATTAGTTGGAGAATTTTCTAATAAGCTATTTTGGACAAAACATTAAAATTTTGCCAAGTGACCATGTTTCGGATGGACAGTCCCCATTTTTTACTCAAGTCTTCTGTCTCTCCTTTTTATCTTAATGTTCTTCTCTCATATAAGCGCCAAATTGTTCGGACCCTCTGAAGAGCTAGAGTGGTGAAACGCGCATCAGGGGTACTGAAAGGCGCTAATTTCAGCCACTGTATCAAGAGTGAGCTTCTACCTGCATTTCAGCCACTTTACTAAAAGCGATTGCCAATCCAACCAAATTCGGAAAAAAAACAGTTACCAGACAGGAACGAGCCTTCGGTTAGGGCTCACATAGATGAACGGTTCTTATCACCCTAAACATCAGGGTCTTCGCAATATCCAGGTTTCCTCTTGCTGTTATACCAGTAATATAGGGGGAGGCATCGCCCAACTAATGCATAGTGGCTTAGGCTTTTGGTTACGGGGTGCCCTCGAAGGCACAGTTCTATCATAGGCAACTTCACTGATACATTCTTATTTCATGTACACTGGCCAGCCATGGTGTTGATAACGAAAATTGTTACAATATCTTGTACCCAGATACAATCCTCTGTTAGCACATCATTATTTGTAGCTAAGTCCAGCTCACCACTCAAGGTGATCTCACAGACGATTGATTGTATTAAGAGACCATCCTCCTTGATAGGTATACTACTTTTTACCCCCCTTTGACATTTCTATAGGGGTATCTCTGTTGAGCATGTTGTACTTGCACTAAATTGATGTTGAAGAAGTGCTCACAGTATAAATATTCATTTAGTGTATGGTCCCTTTTTGTTTATAGACACTACTGATTGCACAAGTTTATTACCATTGTTAGCCTGATTCATAAGGAATAAATAGTATCCTTTTCACTAATTCTATTGAGCGATTTACACCATTGCTTTCTGTGTCCAAATTGGCCTCTATTTGTTTTAATTATGTATATAGTTGGGTTTTCTTTTGGGTAATTAGGACTACTGAATTTTTAATCATTTCTTAAAAGTTAAGTTTTGTCCTACGAAGCCTCTTTTTTGGCTTTCACTTCCCAAGGGATAACATATACCATTGCCTATCTCTTCGAAGCCTCCTTTGGGCTTCCGCTCCCTAGGGGGATACTATATACCATTCCCTTTCTTTCTGACATTCTTTGATTTTAGAACACTTTTCTCCCTGAAGAAGGATATTGACGACAGGATAAAAAATTATCTCTTAGTTGTCATGCTTAAACTTCTTTGCCATAAACCATGGGAAATGACAGGGAAGGATGAAACACTGGAACTTGATGTAAAAATTTTTGTTGATACACCAGATCTAGTGGAGCATTTAGGGACAGTATTCTGAGAAGGGTTTCCCCTTCTTTTTGCTGGATATTTTTCAGCAGGGTGGAAATGAAAGGCACTGGTCAAAAAAGTATCCTACACTGGCATACCAGTCAGGTCAGAACTTCTGTGTCTGCCAAAGGGTAACGTGTCACAACAAGTCACAACAAGTTCTGTACCAGTTGATGATTCTTTCTCAAAGCCATAAGTTCTATCCAAGGAAACACCCGTCTATGCATAATATCTTAAAAGACTTTTTTTTACATATTAAATATGAATCAATATTATTTGTCTCAGAAGGTAAATTACAGCCAGTCTTTCGAGAATCTCTTGGGCTTAATTTATTGCAGGACAAAAAAAAAACCCTCCATTATCTGTTTAGTTCTAATGCTCAGTTGGTTGTTCAGACACTACCAAGATGTAATAGTTTTTTATGTTTACTCATCATTGAAACAGAAGGAGCTGAAGGTGGAGAAGAACCCTATAGTCTGCTTGGAGTTTCACTAATTTTTTCAGGAATTATGTCTTGAGAGTGATGTTGTGTTACATGCACTTGCTCAGCTCCCAGCTCCCATATGGCCTGGCGTGCATCTGTTGTTAGAATTACCCAAGACATCTCTCCAGTGGTAAACCCATGTTGATGCAGTAATTGCATGTTGATGATCTAATTGATCTCTTGGCCCAACAAGAGGCTGAAATCATCTGGTCAATACTTCAGTTTGATAAGTGCAATATAAAGGCTTCTTAAGGAATTCTCATCCTCTCATTAGTCCTATAGTGGAAGAAAGTCTTCCCAGAATACTTATGAAACCTCTTGCCTATAACTGTAATAGAAAAGAACTGCAGAAGCCTTGCAATAACAAACCTATTTCCTACAAGCAAACTCACCATGGACCTTGCTGTGTGGAACTGAGTACCTAGTTACACGATTGAATCTTAAGGGACCACTTGACTTTTTCAGTAACTGAAAAATACAAAATGGGTTTGTAGGATCCTCAAGACAATGTCTCAGTGATTTCTCTGCCTCTTTTCATTCTCTGCCAGGATCAAGATTGTGTCCAACTAATGAAATTCCATGCAGAGAAATCGTGGCTTTCAAAGAGACCAGAAGTTTAAAGAACATCCTTGTGGCCGTTCTCAGACTGGATGATAGAGCACTGAAAACACAAATTTCATAAAACACTCTAAACATCTTATTATAAACTCCTCAATACTGTATACACAATCCCACTAAAATGTGAATAAAACAAAGAAAAAAGTGGAGCATTTGTGCACCCTAAATGTATCTTTTAGTTCACATTATTGTTATATGAAGTTTAGTATGCTTAAGAAAAATCACATAATTTATACTGTTTATATAATGTTTCAAAAATAATATACATTTTCCACTCACAATATTTTGAGCCACATAACTTGGTTAAAGTGGAAAAAAACATTGTTGTCCTAAAGGTTCCAGCTCCCCCCTTGTTCTAACAGCAGACTCTATGATTATATATCAATATAAAAGAGATGCCAAATCGTGCATTATGTCAGAACCTCCAAATGGTAGATATATTGAGAGCTTGTTGAACTGACTCTAAATATAACTCGCAGTTTGTTAATTAATGGTAACACCACTCTTTATTCTGGTAAGCCGAGGCCTTTCCTTTATTGCGTCAAGAATTTACAAAGTAAGATAAAATTAAACAAAAATTGAATTAAAGTAAAAGAAATCACTGAGTGTATAGACACTTCTTTCAACTCCTCATACGCGTTTCACCATGTATAATCCGCTTCCTCAGGTATTTACTTCCTCGTAGTTTAGTTTTCATGGTGGGAGTGTAGCGCTTTACCAAGGGGCTTCTCCCTGATACCTTCCACTAACCATCCGATTTGGAGTTGTGTGGTGTTTATCCAATCAATGGCATTCAAATTTATGTCTCTTGATTGGGAGTGCTTAAACATACTCTTTTTACTTTTCACATGAAATAATTGAATGAACATCACAATCGTTCCTATATAATACATAAATCTAAGCAAAAGGGAGAGAATACTTTTAAATGTTTCATTGAAGGGCTCAAAAAGCTGAGCAAGTAATTTACACTACCTTCAATCCAGAGCGGTCTCCCTAGGCCTAAAGTATACTAAACAGCAACTACCAATAAGCTTGTCTGTCAGTGAGCCTCTGTGTGTGCATCTGTGAGCTTGTGTTTTTATGAGCTTATGTATATCAGTGAGATTGTTTGTTTGTCTATTGGGCTGTGTATCAATGAGCTTGTGTGTGTCTTTGAGATTGTCTCTGTCTGCATGTGAGTATGCTTACTGTATAATTAACTATTTTACTCTGAAAGGACCAATATTTTATATTAAAAAAATAAATATGGGGGGGCGGGGCCCAACCATCATGGCGACCAGACGTGCATCTCGAGAGCTCCCGCTCAAATCAGGCACAATAAGCGACATAAGGCTGCTTCCAAAAAAACAAACAGCGGTACTGTTTAATCGCCATCACCTCGCAACAGAGGGCATGCAGGGGGACGATGTGAGACCCGCTCGAAACCCGCAGACACCGGGACAGACAGTGCGGCCTAGCACACCACGGGCGGGGGAGGCGGCCGCTCTCCCAACCCGGAGGCACTCTGCAACGCACAACGCGAGCAAGCCCCGTCACCCCCCCCTTTGGACCGGTGGGGGAGATCCCGGTCTACCAAGCGGAGGCTACCCCAGGCGGGCTGAAGCAACACAGACCGCCTCGGGGGTAACGAGGGAGCGCAAAGCTTCAACCAAGATGGCCGACGCTGCAGAGGCAGAACGCCCCACTGAGGCTGCATACGACATCCAAGCCAGGCTGAACCAGCACTTTGAGAGGTTCTGGAGAGAGCTGGAGCGCAGGCTACATCGACAAGCCCCACTACACAAAGCTAACCCTCCAGGGCAGAAACAGCGACTACACAGCCGACTAAAGGCTCCACGCCCAGCGGGCCGACTGGCTCCACGAAGACGGAAAGGGCCACTGGAGACGCCAGGGGTTCAACAGCGGCAAAAAACGCGGTCTATGCACCGACCAAACCAACCACCGGGTTACCCACAAACGTGGCCCAAACAAGCCATTACAAGCGAGCTACATGGACAGACCTACCAGCGACCTCCCGGCTCTCCATACACACGGAGACGCACTCTTGTACACAGCCTGCAACCCACGATACCCACTACACAACGACGACGACACCAACACGCAGCAGGGTCCCGATACTCCGTACAGACATCGGGAGGCAAACTGATCAGTGAAGCAAAAGTGCGGGACTATGCTGGAGACTGGGTCTGGTGGGGTTGCTTTGTGGAGACCCAGTCCCCTGCTAAACCTCTGGACAGGCTACGCAGATCAGTGGGCATTGGGTAATCACCCCCCCTTAATGTAGGCCTTACTCTTACTAGACCGCCTGGCGGCCTGATCCACGCAGAGTAACTTCCCCAGTACCCCTTCTTAATCATTAATGCTCCAGAGCGACATTTCATTACGGTCTCCTAAAATGTTAAGCTATATGTCAGTTCTGACAGACCAGCTCAGACTGTAAATGTCTATTTCTTTTCCTGTTTATTTACGACCCATCCATGGGTTACAGTTAGACCTAGCCAGGATGAAACAGTTCAAATGTTATTTCAGGGTATTCACTATAACTTTAGCGAAGATATACTCCGTTATCACTGTTGTCGTCAGCTACCTTTTCATAAGCAGAATATGTCTGAGCATGTTTCTACTAATGTGCCTTATCTACTCACTATATCTATTATATTACTTTAAATACTGGATGCAGTTAAGCTTGTTACCTCACTATTTTATCATATGTCAGCAAGCCAATCAATCTATACTCAAATAACCTTATTGTTTTTTCTGTTCTTTCTTTTCTCTGTGAAGCGCTCTTTCTTTCTACTATGCCAAGATGTTTACCAAGCATGCACTCTCTAAGCAAGCTTAATCACAATGATTAGATTAGTCCTCATCTCATGTGACGCAAGCTAACACTATCTAAATACCAAACGCACAGTCACTCCTTGGACCCAGCTTAACCTAACCAAGCTATAGACACAAACTAAGTTTCTGACTTGTTATTATATATTAAAAATGTGCCTGCTTTTTCTGTGCCCCGCATGTTACGCGTGGGAATAGTAGGAGGACTGCTTTTGGGGCACCTCTTACCTGCATGTGTACTATTTCAGCACAACAAAAATAAAGAATTAAAAAAAATATATATATATATTTATGTTTATTTATATATATATATATATATATATATATATATATGTTTATATATAGGAATGAAGACGAGCATTCTGGGGTCTGTAGAAAGTATAGATTCTTTTATTCTGCACAAATTATACATCGACATTTCAGTCCAACTGGACTTTTCTCAAGACTATATCATATAGTATATGTATATATACACATATACTATAATTAGGGGTGCACTGAAATGAAAATTCTGGGCCAAAACCGAAAATTCAGGATGCCCTTGGCCGAAAACCGAAAATGACTTTTTTCCCCAAATGATTTAAAAAAAGTTTTTTTCCTATATTTTTTTTAATATTAGACTTTTTAATGAATTTAATTAATCTAGTATGAAAATCTTCCCTTCTCTTTTAGTGGTCCTCCACCCTCCCCTCCCCCGCTTAATGTTCCTCTCTCCCCCCTCTAGTGTTCCTCTCCCCTCCCTCTTTTTTAGTGTTCTTTCCCCCCTCCTCTCCAGGTCCATAGTGTTCTTTTCTCCCCTCCCCTGTCCCAGTGTTTTTTTCCCCCATCCCATAGTGTTCTCCACCCTTCTCCTGTCCCATGGTGTTCTCCCCCCCCCCCCTCCTGTCCCATAGTTTTCTCCCCCCTCTCCTGTCCCGTAGTGTTCTCCCCTGTCCCATAGTATTCTCCCTCCCTCGCCTGCCCTATAGTATTCTCCCTCGCCTGTCCTATAGTATTCTCCCTCCCCTGTCCTATAGTATTCTCCCCTGTCCTATAGTATTCTCCCCTGTCCTATAGTATTCTCCCCTGTCCTATAGTATTCTCCCCTGTCCTATAGTATTCTCCCCTGTCCTATAGTATTCTCCCCTGTCCTATAGTATTCTCCCTCCCTCCCCTGTCCTATAGTATTCTTGCCCCATATTGTTCTTTCCCCGCCCCATAGTGTTCTTTGCCCCCTAAACTGTCCCATAGTGTTCTTTCCCACCATCAAATTTGACCCGTTTTTGGCCGAAACGGGATAGGCCCATTTTCGGCCGAAAATTTCGGCAGCCGAAATTTTGGTGCACCCCTAACTATAATATATATATTTATATGTGTGTGTGTGTTCATATATTGCTCAATCAGCTGGGATGGCAAGACATAGCCTTACATATTACATGTGACAATATATGGCGCAATGACTTATGGGGCTGGCATAGATTTTTTTTCGAGGGCTACTTTGTATCCCAAGTCCGGTCCTGTACTCTAGAGTTTTATCATCACAAATCTATCTCTGGCACATCCAGCTACTTACCTGGATGATCACAGAAGCATGCCGCTTGGTTACTAAATGGTATTCTATCAGGGGGGTTTCTCTTTACGAGGTGCCATGTCCAGGAGCTTTCATGGGTGGAGTGGGTGAACTCTCCATAGGACAAAGGCTAATCAAACCAATATGCAATGCATAAAAATAACAGTGCAAACCTTGCCCAACTGGAAGTGGACAGAAAAAAAAAGGCTGGACACATAGGAGAAGGAGGGAGGAAAAGTGTGTTCTGACCAGTTTTGAGTAAGGAAGATTTATACTCCTAGAGCTGCCATGCATGCCGTGGGATGGGACCAGTGTTTTATTCTTAATGTAGCTTTTGCCCTAATATTATGTTGGTAGAAACGAGATATACAGCATTGTAACAAAATCTTTGTAGAATTTTAACTCTTCAAAGTGTGATAGTTAGAGACCACATTTAATAGTTAACACATTTATTTTTTCCGTCTGGCATCTCAAGAAGAGGAATTTAAGGTGCAAAAATAAAGACATTCTATGAACCTATGTTAGACACTAATTTAATGTTTTATTGCAGGTTTATTTGAGATCTGGGGAAGTAGAGTGAGCTGCCAGAAAATAATCATGTTGAGGGACACAATTAAGTCTTGGAACGAAAGTTCTGACCTCTACAGCAGTGACCAGGAGGAGGAAGAGGAGGAGGAAGAAATGATTTTTGGTGAAAATGATGATGACCTTGAAGAGCTTATGGATCTCAGTGACCTTCCTACATCACTCTTTGCGTGTAGTGTCCATGATTCTGTATTTGAAGTGGAGGACCAGAAGGTATGTATGTGATCACTGTCAAAAGATCTTAGATGCTGAGGTGATGGCCTAATCATTATAAATCACTGATTAATTTATGGTTAAAAGAAGATTTAATCTATAGTGAAATGCTGTTATATACTGCTAGGATAGTTAGAGAGCAGAATGTTTTAGAAATATGAAATAACAAATCTTTTACCTCAGTGGCAATACCTATTAGTTATTTGTAGCAGCATGTTTATTTATCAAATTAGTATGAATAATCTATCGAAATGTTGGAATAAAAGTTATCCTTACAATTATCTTTATTCAGCTAATGATAGCTCAGTGGGCTAATGCATCATCATTTTATTTAGTCAGTAATATTACCTTGTTAATATTATTTATTTTGCATTTACCTACAATACCTAGGTCTTATATATTTTTTTTCCAGTTACACGGTAAATAAAGCAAGATGTCTTAAAGCTAAAAAAAACTAATTGGTATCAGTGAACATAAAGCCCAAAAATCCCCCACAAAAGTATTTATTTTTAAATGTACTTTGGATATTTTGATGATTTTATGGCTGTTTCTTGCCAAATGTACTGATTATTTTTTTTTATTTTTTTTTTGTGCCTTTCAAACACATTGTTTCTTATAACTTTCTAGGCCTTTTATATGCTACATACAAATGGTACTTCAATGAAAACTTAATGCCTCACACGCATAGGTTTTACTTCTTGTTTGTGAAGTAGCAGGAACAAATTTGTACTGCTTATTTTGCTCAGTCTTTCTCAGTTTGTTGATAGTCTGCAGCTAAGCCATTCAAATTAATCCTGTAAAATTGTGTTGTTGTTATTTTATTTAAGTACACACACTAGGGTATTTCACATGTCAAAATGATATTTTTAACACACTGGATGTATCTATATTTTGATACCAATTTTTCAAACTTTTTATCCAACAGTACACTGTGACTGGAGCATTTGTTCAGTGTGTATTTCATTGTGGAAACATTACCAATGAGTACAGCAATTGTTTTTTGTTTTGTTTTTAATCTTTTTTTTTTAATTATTATTATTATTATTACAAAGAGTCCTGGTATATGCCACAACAGCACTCACAAGATTGTCCCATAACATATAATAATACACATCATAAAGTTTTGTAGGACAGGTAATATTGCAGTACATGGCGGTTCCCAAATACAGCACAATTTTAGAAGGTAAGGTTTTACTATAGTGAAGCAAACAAGTCTAGCACTGAGAGGGTGGCTAATCCTAAAACAAAGGAGTGTGATTAGATCTGGTGATGATGAAACAAAAACAGACAATATATTATTCGTTTGGGTGTCTCTTAGATCCTGAGATTGCCACTGAGATATTTGATTTACAGGCTAAAAAGTTTAAAAAGCTTAATAAATGCAGGAGTCACCTCCCCCCTGTCCCTGCTCATAAGGCAGGGCTTGACAAATTTGTTTGGAATATAGGAGCCAGCTAAAAAAGTTTATTAAAAGTAATTAATTCTGTGGGAAGAGACATCTTGAGTGGCACCACCTTGGTCACTGCGGGTTCCCCTTTTGTGGGGTAACTGAGATGCGGCAGATTGTGCCTTCTAATTGCAGGTAAATGGGCAATTTCAAAACGAAATGCGGGAGCGGGATAGACTTGCGTCAACTCCATTCAAAGATCAGGCCCCGCCTCCCAAGAAGTAGGTTCTTGTGATCAGTTTAGGTTATCACTGAATGCACCAGCTTCATTCTAAATTGATTGTGAATGCACATCCATATCCAATGTACTTCATAAAAAAATGTATAGTTATAAGAAACGTCTATGTGGTCAGGTTTTGTTGTCTCATAGAAGAGTCCTTAGCATAGACGTTTGACACATTTGTGTAGTCCAGATTCACAGTGTTAACTTCTATCACTATTCACAGGGTGCGTAGGGTGACTCATGTCGTCCCAGATGCAAATCTAGAGATTGAATATGCAGTGACATAGTGGCACAGGTTGGGGCTCACATTTTGTATCAGTGGTATAAAAGTAACTTGTACTGCACATTCACAAAGCTGAATAGGACCGGATATATATAGGTAAAAATTCACAGACTGAGTGATAAGCACATGAAGAGTGTATTACATAAGCTCGTACGTAAAACAAAACAGCAATAGGTCAATTGTGTCCCTTATAGGAAGGCAAATGTCTCTCTCTGCCTCTGTGCATATGTTGTAAACCTCTACCCTTTTGTGCACATACATTTATAATAACAAAAGTGCCAGTTATCTTTGTAATACTATGGAAGAAAAGCATGAAGGCTTCTTGAGCAACCATTTTTCACACATTATCTGTATGTAACAGAATATTGCAACAACATTCATTGAATAAATACTACAGCTGGGCATTTTCTTTTTGTAACTGGAAATTTATGAAGGCCCATTTATATTTCTCCATTACACTTTGAAGAAATAAAACTGTTAAAATGTGGGTAACTATAATGCTGGTTTGTATTTGTCTGTGCGATCTTCACTTCAGTTTCTAGTGTTACACAGTCAGTTGTAATTTATTAAAATGGTAACCATTTAACGAAAGAGCTACTTATTTTTTCAGGAGACATTGCGCGCTCATACATGGTGTTTTATCTATTTTTACTGCAGGAAAGATTCAAGGCTTTATTCACAATTTATGATGAACAGGTTTCCTTCCAAATGTTTAAAAGCTTCAGACGAGTGAGAATTAACTTCAGCAATCCAGAGGCAGCAGCAAGAGCGAGAATTGAGCTCCATGAATCTGATTTTAATGGGAAGAAGTTAAAGTTATACTTTGCACAGGTAGAGTACAAAAAAGCAGTTTTGCATCTAATATCCCAGTATTAGGCAATGGTGTGTTCTTTATGCTGCCTAGTGCCCTTAACCCCTTAAGGACCAAACTTCTGGAATAAAAGGGAATCATGACATGTCACACATGTCATGTGTCCTTAAGGGGTTAAAGGAACATTATAGTGTTAAGAATACAAATACTTATTTCTAACACTATAGTGTCCTTGTCATTAGTTTAGTGACCGCTCCCCCCCTCCCACATGTTTGAAAACAAAGTTAAATTACCTGTTCTCTCATGCCGTGCTGTTCCCTCCATGTCTGACTCTGCGTTTTTGGCTGAGATCATAAATCATGATGAGTAAAGCATTGAGTGGCTAGTGTGCATACACTGTAATTTTTATGTGGTTATTTATGCAGAAGCTTGACAGCACTAGAGGCATTTAAACCCTGCAATAAAAATATTGCTGTTCCTGCAGAACGGCAATGTTTTCACTTGCAGGATTAAAATGAGAGGGTCATGACATTAAGTGGTCTGAGTGCCTATAGTGTTACTTTAATCCAATAATAATTTGGTCAATATACATGTTGATGAAGATAGTGTATAATAAAGTATAAAGGGGTATTGGTAAAAAAAAAAGTTCTTGTTAAATACAGTTCAAACAGGATTCTTAGTCGCCATATTTTGTCTGATAGACATGTTTTATTTGAATTTGAACAGAAGGCCAAATCTAATGCAATGTCAATCATCACTTGTTTGGAGGAAGATGTAATAGGCAATTTCAAATATATTGACTGGAAGCTATAATTCTTAAATGTCTATAATATTTACTGATATTGCTAGAAGTTTATCATCAACAATTTGTGTTGTGTTTCCCCATATATTGGGAATATTTTTTTAAATTTAGGTGCCGGGCAGATACACACATTTAATATCTAATCGATTTTCTGATGTATTTTGGTATTTAAAGACAAACCTTTGGAAAATGTATTCTATGGGTTGAATTAAAGTCAGCACTACCCTGCAGAGTATTGTTATGTAAGTGTTCTATCATTATCTTTAGTACCTCTTACACAACATGTAAAATATACTCAATATGACCATTACACATGTGCAAAAGAAAAAGTCGCCACACTGCAAACTCTGCTATTTTGACCTAAAAATTGCAATTCCCAGCAATTCCTGGTTTATTAAGTAACTTTGTAAGTTTTACATTTCAGAAATGCACACCATAATCTTTTCTTCTTAAGAGCAACTGAACACCATAACCATTTGTGGAACGGTTACCCTCGTATATTAGAGACACAAAACATCTCCTCTCTAATCTCCATATCTCATCTACCTCCAATCTATGCAGCCTTGATGTTGAGGCTCTGTATTCCTCTATTCCACACCAAAGAGGACTCGAACACACCAAACACTTTCTAGCCTAAAGGGGCATGAAATACCAGGCACATACTAACTTCACCATCAAACTGCTGGAGTTCATTCTGTCACACAATTTCTTCTTATTTCACAAGAAATTCTACCACCAGGTGAGAGGTACGGCGATGGGCACAGCTTGTGCCCCATCCTATGCCAACCTCCACCTTGGTTGGTGGGAAGAACAAATCAGGACCCTCAGTACACTGTCACCTTTTATGTCAAAAATTACATCTTGGTACAGGTACATCGATGATATCCTGATTGTATGGCAGGGGGACATTGATGAATTCAATCAATTTGTTACCCTCCTCAACACAAATGAGGACAACCTTAGATTCACCTCTGAATTTGGTGGCCACTCCCTAAACTTTTTGGACCTCACCATCTCAATTTGTAAATATGGCTCCCTTAAAACAACTCTATTTAGGAAACCGTCCGCATCAAATTCCCTTCTTAACCCCTTAAGGACACATGACATGTGTGACATGTCATGATTCCCTTTTATTCCAGAAGTTTGGTCCTTAAGGGGTTAAATGGGATAGTCATCACCCAAGAGCCCTTAAACAGGGTATTCCAACCAGCCAATATCTTGGACTACGACGTAATTGCTCAGATTAAGAGGACTTTCAAATTAAAGCCAAATCTTTGAGACAACAATTTAAAGAGAAGGGCTACCCGAACAAGTGCTTGAAAAGGGCATACAAAAGGGCACTTTTGACCAATAGGGTAGACCTGTCAGTAACGCACAATCCCAAACCCATTACGAATAAAACCATCAGGTTGATAGGAACATTCAATACTGGCTGGAATGAAGTAAAAGGGTCCCTTCAACGATTTTGGCCAATCCTTCTTAAGGATACGCATTTAAAAGAAGTACTAGGTCCACAAGTTACGATCACGGCCAGGAGGGGAAAAAACCTCCATGATATCCTGGCCCCCAGCCATTTTTCGGTCAAACAAAATCGTCAGACCACATGGCTGGGGCGTCAGATTCCAGTTGGTACATATAAATGTGGAAGATGCGTAGCTTGTAAGTTTATTTTGAGGGACTCCAAGAGAGTAAGCAATAGTGAGGGCAAACAATCTTTCCAGATAATCCACTTTTTTAACTGCAACTCTGCAGGGGTGGTTTACCTCCTCACTTGCAGTTGTAAACTGATGTACGTTAGTAAGACGTTCCGGCCCTTTAAGGAACGCATTAAAGAACACGTGAGATGCACTAAAAACCGTCTGGAGACCCCTATCTCTAGACATCTCAGGGAACACCATGGGGGTTCATCCAAGGACATACGCTTTTGCGGCCTCGAATTGGTCAAACGTGAACTAAGACGGGGAGACTTTGATAAAATCCTGCGCCACAAGGAATGCAGGTGGATCTATAAATTAAATACCCTTAATCCAAGAGGCCTTAATGAGGGTTTCTCTTTCTCTCCTTTTATTTAAATCAGATCTCTCCCAGTTTTGCTGTTTTTTCCGTTTGATTTTAGATTTTTACTTAAATCATTAAACTTCCTCATATACCCATACTAATATCTAACAACATTAACCAAAATTTGGGTCCTAGTTCTATGCCTAGAAGCATGATTTTATATTTTTTCTGTCAAATTTATCTTTAATAAGTGATTTAGTTATGAACACATTACGGGGCATTGCATCTTTTATGCGACATGGTGACCCTGCTGTCCCTTTTTTTTTTTTTTTTTTTTTTTTTTTTTTTTTTTTTAAATTCTTTATTTTGTCGTGCACAATTAAGACAATATACATTTACACCAGCAATGCCACAACAGCTTATGCCAGGGTTTCCATATTCGTAAAAGCACAGGTGTATGGCATGGTTAAACAGTGCACTTTTTTGTTTATATTTAGGAAGAGTGAACAGTAGTGAAACAAACTTATGAGAATTTAGTCAGGTTATCTCAAGATGTGTCAAACCAGTAGAATATATAAAAGTTGCTGGGTACATGCTGCCTAGCCTGTTACCGTGTGAGTAAATATGATGGAGTAAAAGACGTACACAGTATGGCTTGACATGGTTACATGAAAATCTGCCTCAGTGTTTAATAGTATAGTAAACTGACTAATCCTGTGACCTGTGGGATTAACATGCTAGCTGAACATAAGGTAACATCGCTGTACATATAATTGTCCTGCTGATTCAAAAACTAACAATGTGTATACGTGGTGTAGCTATATGTGCCTGAATAGGTTAATTGTATGTCGGCCCTAGGATTAGTGGTGTCACGAGAAAATACGTTTGAGGTGGCATGTGTGGAAGCAAAATGTCATAGCGAGGTCCCCTGGGGTCCCCCAGGTAGAGGTCTCCTTGTGGATAGGTCGGGTGGAGGAGGGTCCATATCCAGAGGTCGCGATGTGGCACAGTGAGTCGTGTTCGGTCTCCCCGTCCTGGACCCCTTTTCACCATGTGTCTCTGATGGCTCACCCGATGCCTCGTTGGGGTTGTACAGTGCTCTGTTGTGGGTGTCCCTGAATCTCCGTTTGGGACCGGTGAGTGAGCAGGAGTTGGTAGGGAGGTGTGCGGTCATGTTGCCGTTTGTTCACTGTGTTCAGGCCACGCGAGGTAACCCTCCAGTTTCTGTCATGCTGCAGGGTCAATACCTCACTGTCCAGCATTCGGCGTCTGCTGAGGGACGATGTTAGTCCAGGCTGGCGTCTCTCACTTTTACCCCTGTTCGTTAGGGAGGTTACATAGCGTTGTTCAGACGGGATTCCCCCTTTGCCCCAGGACTGTATCAGAGCCGGTGCCATCTTGCCACGAGCCTGGGAGCCAGTATGGGCCAGGGTCGTCCCTTCCGGGATAATGCGGGGAGTCCTGCTGGTCGGTGCTAGTCGTCGTGTAGCCGCTCTCCGCTGACGTGGCCGGCACCCACGGGGTATGTCCCCTACTGCTCTCAGCCTGGGAGGGCTTTTAATGTGTGAGCTAGCGGCGAGGGACTTCGTTGTGCCCTGAGGTGGAGTCCCGGATTTCCCAGCGCCTTGCACCCGGTCCCGGGTGATTGAATTACGGTGGGTCTTCGCCGGTTGTAAATGCAGTGCCAGCTTGGCCCAAAAACGGTCAAAGATATCTGCAATGGGGTCTTTAGCATGGCCACTGGGGCCTGATGGTGCATGATGGTGCTGTCGCGTGTCACTTTTGGTTGGATCAGGCTTTTCCGCCATGTTGGAGGCCCCCGCTCCCATACTGCTTAAGGGGAGCACCAGGACTGTCGCGTTATAGTGAGGGTGGGGTGCCTCTTTTGGCGGGGACCGGGATATCCCCCACCGGTCCACAGGGGGGGGGGAAGCAGTACCTGCTCGTGTAAGGGTTTCAGTGTCGGGCGGGAAGGCGGCCGTCCTTCCCCCTCCCTCGCCTCTCTCAGTAGGCCCAAACCGGTTATTGCGGTTCCCGGACAGATCGGGTTCCGAGTAAGGTGTCTCCGGGTCCATAGGAGCTTCGTTAGTCCAGTGGGCTGTGTTGAGGGTGAGTCGTGTCACTTTACCCCGTTTTACCGGCATAATTGAGTCTTTGCTGCAGGAGCTCATGTTGAGTGCGTCTTGTCGCTTCGCTAGCTCGGCTCCGCCCCCCTGCTGTCCCTTTTTTGTTGAATACATTTATTTTTCCATTAAAAACACTTGAATTGAATTAGTATTTTGTATTTTGCCTATTATTAAAAAGGGGAACAAAACATATTTTTTCCCTGGGAAAACAAGTATTATTTTCAACCATTTCCAGATGACATACTCTTTGCAGACTCACATGATCATATGAGCTATCGAGGACACTATAGATTATTTATTTCCCTCTTTATAAACCTTTGTTGTCCAGCTAAGCCCTTGGTGTATGACAAATCTCTTTTACCCCCTACCCTGCAATGTACATTAATGGAATATCTGTATAAATGTACCCAAATGATGTAACAGTTTGATACATGCTTTTCAGGTGTACACTGTGAGTGACACTATGACTCGGCTTAACTTTTCCCTAAGCCTGAAGATCGATAATACTCTCCACTTATTTTAATGTGGTCTTTCTCATGCCGATGTATGGCCACCTTATTAATTATACCGATTTGGGTTTGCAATTCATACAGTCCTGTTACTCTTTCGTGTCAATGTTTCCGATCGTGACGTTACCACGCCCCCTTTTGCCTCTCATTGGATAAATGAATATAGGGGGAGGTCTTACTGTGACGCACATGATAGGGGCGTCTTCTGGACGCTGATTGGTGGACCAGGCTTCAAGGGAGGGATGCACCTCCCTTTATAATCAGCCTCCAGCTCAGTCACCGCTCAGCTCTTGACAAAGGCGTACATAGACGCCGAAAGGCGCATCGAGCACAATATCTCTTTGCCGATGCACTTATTTTGAGCATAATATTTCTTTGCAGATGCACTTATTTTGAGGCTGTATCTCCTTTTGATTTTTTTACCTTTACGTTCCTAGGTGTACTTTGTTTCCTTCTATGGATATGACCTAGGTACTCCAGGGGTTAACAGGGGAATATGTGGTAGGGATAGCCTTTCAGGCTGCCTTGAAGCAGCAGACAGTTGAGACTTTTCCCTTTGTGGGAGGTAAACAGCCAGTTCAGGGTATTCTAGGGTTACTTTGGTGATACCTGGGGGATCCCTAACAGGATGCTTTGAGCAGGTGCACTCTTATCTCTCTCTACTCATATGAACTATATGCCCTGGAGGGCGCCTTATTATTATTGGAGAGTGTATTATCTGTGCAACAATTTTCACACCACCCTAGTATCTGTATGTAAGTGGATGTTACCTTTACACTATATAAGAGACAAATCTACTCTCTCTTCCTTTTGTATACATTCCACTCCATACGCTCCAGCCTGTACTAGTAACTGTAAGCTGTCACTCCCAGTGGCACTATAACCACTATTAGGCACTACTGATCCCTACTAATATTCCTCTTTTGACTAACATGCCAACACTGTGGCAAGCCTATTCTATACAACGTACTTTCTGTACCCCCATGGAGATTTACCTATAGCACACATTTTGAGTAACTTAGGAATATTTAACCAATTCTCTTGTTTTGAGCATTTATCTCACTTACGTACATACTATTTAGTTGTACTCACCCCTGGTAACATTTTTTACCAGTTTTAAAATAATTAATTTATTATTTTCTTTCCAATAAAGGTTTTTACCTTCCCCCTTGTTATGGTACATTTATATTCTAGAGGTATATTTTTGTGAATGAATATGGATCCCACTTGTTGATTAAGTGGCTTTCCATCTCATTTTCTTCTTTTTTCTCTGTGTATGTTTTTGGGGTTAAGCCCCTTATACCTCTTGTAACCTCTATAGAGACCAGGGAGTTGGCAAGTCTAACTCCCTGTTTCCTCTATCTCTTTATCAATTTTGAACACCATAACTCTTAACCACATTAATGTACAATTTTGCTGATTATGCATGCTTTTATTATTGCTGCAATCCTTGGCTCACATCTTATATTTTAGCAAGTTAGCAATCTATTTTCTTCTAGGATAAATATCTCTTTTTAATAGTACATTACTGTGCTGTTATTTTACTTTTTTACATTTACTTTACTTGTTTTAATTGCATTCTTCTGCTTTCTACTTAATTACAATATATTGCCTGTAAGCTTCAATGAGGCACATTCAAATATACACATAGTACTGTAATACATAGCTTTTCCAGGAAAGAAAACCTCAAGATAATAGTTCCCTGATCAGAGTAAAACTGATGTATAGTAATTTAAGATCACACAAGTTTCATGAAAGGAGATTGTGATAAATGTAATTAGGAGAATTGGTTGCAGTCATTAATGTACTCCCCTAAAATGTGTCTATTGAAATACATTTCAAATCTATTTATTATGTTAGTGAGTATTGCTTTTTTAATAGTTCCCTGATCAGAGTAAAACTGATGTATAGTAATTTAAGATCACACCAGTTTCATGAAAGGAGATTGTGATAAATGTAATTAGGAGAATTGGTTGCAGTCATTAATGTACTCCCCTAAAATGTGTCTATTGAAATACATTTCAAATCTATTTATTATGTTAGTGAGTATTGCTTTTTTAAAAGTCAATAATATATTGAATGTCACATTCAGTTTCCGTTAAAAGGTACATATAGGGAAGTTGAAATTATGAGAAATAATGCAGTTTCTTCAGTGGCAAAACTAATGTAGAAAGGGCACTGACACACAAAAAAAAATAATATTTGAGACCCCCTCTATCGCGATGCTTTGCCAGCTGTGAATCTATTATATGTCTATCCTTGCAGAGTTGCATTTGTGAGCTTTTGTGTGTGTGTGTGTGTGAATGCTAGGGCTGTATTTATATGTACTATTGCCATTTGAATATATGAATGTGTTTGTGTGTAGTGTTGGGGTTTGAATGTAGGTATACATGTGTGTGTAGTGTTGATGTCTAAAATGCAGGATTGCGTTTGTGTGTGTTGCGGTCACCAGCCCGCCGAGCCTCACGGCCGTGCCCGACCGGCACGGCCACGCCGACAACACGAGCTTACCTGCTCGTCGGCGAGCCGGGAACCGCTCCTTCCGTTCTTCCGGGCATCACGCCCGAATCAAACATGGCGCCGACCACGTGGTCGCGCCTAAGAGTAGCTCCGCCCCCGAAAATTATACCAACGTGTGCGTGACGTCACGACGTCAACGCACACGCACGTTTTGGGGTCAGAGGTCGCCCTCTGACCAATCATAGCCTAGAGAGGGGTATTTAAACCCCTAGCTTTTCCCATTACTTTGCCATGTCGTGGTTTCAGTTTCCTGATTTCCTGAGAGTGCTATTTCCGTGATTCTGATTTCCTGGTATCCTGATCCTTGGCGTTTCCCTGGTTATTCTGATCTCTGGTTTCCCTGACTTGGCTTGTTTTATCGGTATTGAGTATTTTCTGGCTTCCTTGACCTCGGCTTTCCCTTTGACCATTCTCTGTCTCTAGCGTATTAGTCCGGCCATTCTATGGTCCGGTTTACGCTCTATCCTGTTATTTTCCTTTTCTTACCTATGTATATGTTTACATAGTTTCTGCGTGCTGGACCACATTACTAGTCGTGACATTACGACATGGCCATGGATCCTGCAGAACTATGCAAACATATGATTGCTTGTGAGAGTATGGTGGAGGATATGGACCACAGGTTAGACCAATTTGCCCAGGCATTTCAGACCTTGCTCCAGAGGACTGCCTATTTAGAGGTCCCTCCGGTACCACCTGTGGTTCCGCCACCGGTAGTGGTTCCCGTACCACATAAACCACCGTCCATAACCTTGTCACCGCCCCCTCGCTATGGAGGTGATTCTAAGGAATTCAGAGTTTTTTTAAACCAAATTGAATACCACTTTGAGGCCTCCCCAGGTTCATTCCCAACAGATCAAAAATAGGCTATCTGATGAACCAATTAATTGGAAAAGCCTTGACCTGGGCTAACCCCTTATGGGAAAGTGGTGACGCAGTAGCCCGTGATTACAGTACTTTTCTTACGGCCTTTAAGGCTACGTTTGAACCTAAAGGCAGGGAGAAGAACGCTGCCAAAGCCCTTATGAGAATCAAGCAAGGCAGTCGTTCTGTAGCCGATTATGCAATAGAGTTCAGGACATTAGCGTCTGAGGTTGATTGGACCAATAGTGGTCTGGTGGCTGCTTTCTCTGAAGGTCTAGCTGAGAGTATACAAGATGAGACTGCAGCTAGAGACCTTCCGGTTAATCTTAATGAGTTTATTGCCTACATGATAGACATTGATAACCGGCTCAGAGAGAGAGAGAAAAACAAACAACGTAACAGACGTTCTAATTTGGCCATAGCTCCTCGTTTCTCTAACCCAGTGGTGAGTAGCTAAACGCCTCTTTCAGAACCTGAACCCATGCAATTGGGTAGCGCTAAACTCACTGAGGCAGAGAGACAACACAGACGTAACGAGGGGTTATGTATGTATTGTGGCAAGAAGGGACATCTAAGATCGTCATGCCCGGTTCGGCCGGAAAACTTGCACACCTAAGGCATGTACGGGGACCGACCTTAGGTGTGATGTATATGTCCCCTAAATTGACTAAGAACCGTTTCCTTGTCAAAGTAACCTTATCTTTCAAGAACACTACTGTTCAGTGTGAGGCTATGATTGACTCTGGGGCAGCGGAGAATTTCCTATACAAAGAATTCTCTGCAAAACATCTCCTGCCCTTAAGACATAAAGAGAAACCGATAGCAGTCGAGGTCATTGATGGAAGGCCTCTTACCCAACCTTTCATCACACACGAAACTCTGCCAATCACTGTTTCAGTGGGTATTCTCCACTCTGAAGAAATGACCTTTCAAATCATATCTTCACCTACAGTTCCGATAATACTCGGTTTCCCTTGGCTCCTGAAACACAATCCACGTTTGGATTGGATTGAAGGAGAGATTGTGAGTTGGGGTGAGAGATGCAAAGGTGTTTGCTTTAAGCAAATCCCACAACCTATTGGTACCATTAATGTTCCTGTTGCACCTCCCTTGACCACACTAATTCCACCGCAGTATATGGATTTGAAAGAGGTATTTAACAAGGTCCAGTCAGAAGGGTTACCTCCTCATAGACCTTATGACTGTACCATAAACTTATTACCAGGGACTATGCCTCCCAAGGGAGGAGTCTATGCCTTGTCCCCCCAGGAAAATCTTTGTTTGGAGGAATATATTAAAGATGCTCTCAGAAAGGGTCATATCCGTAGGTCCTCCTCACCAGCCGGGGCTGGATTCTTCTTTGTCTCTAAAAAAGAAGGAGATTATAGGGGTTTGAATAGGATTACCATAAAAAATGCCTACCCTATTCCCCTTATATCAGAGCTGTTTGACAGATTGAGGGGAGCTCGAGTCTTTACCAAGCTCGATCTCCGAAGCGCATACAATCTAGTCAGGATTAAGGACGGTCACGAATGGATGACCGCATTTAACACCAGAATGGGACATTACGAATACCTGGTTATGCCGTTTGGATTATGTAACGCTCCAGCGGTATTCCAGGATTTTATTAACGATGTCCTAAGAGAGTACCTTCACATGTTCGTTCTAGTGTACTTGGACGACATTCTCATCTATTCCCCAGACCTAGAGACACATCACGAACATGTGAGAATTGTACTGAAAACCCTGTTACAGAACGGCCTTTACTGTAAACTGGAGAAATGCCAGTTTGACCAAACGGAGATACAATTCCTTGGATACGTTATATCTCCGTCTGGTTTCCAGATGGATCCCCGTAAACTGGAGGCAGTCTTACAGTGGCCATTACCCAAGGGCCTTAAAGCCACTCAACGCTTTATAGGTTTTGCGAATTACTACCGCAAATTCATAAAGGGTTTTTCCTCCGTGATTTCCCCTATAACCAATTTAACCAAAAAAGGAACAAATTGTACATCTTGGCCCAAAGAAGCAAGAGAGGCATTTGAACTGTTAAAATCTTTATTTTCCTCAGCACCTGTCCTGACCCATCCTGATCCAACCAAACCATTTATCCTAGAGGTGGATGCATCAGAAACAGGAGTTGGAGCCATTCTGTCTCAAAGAGAAAGTCCTGATACACCTTTACATCCTTGTGGATTTTACTCTCGCAAACTCACACCTGCAGAGAAGAATTATGACATAGGGAATAGGGAACTTTTGGCCATTGTACTTGCCCTTAAGGAATGGAGGCATCTCTTGGAAGGTTCCAAAGAGCCACTTTTGATCTTTACTGATCATAAGAATTTGGCTTATATTGGGGACGCTACGAGACTGTCCTCTCGTCAGGCTAGATGGTCATTGTTCCTCTCCCGATTCAATTTCATAATTACGTACAGGCCTGGTACTAAAAACACCAAGGCAGATGCACTTTCTAGGCAGTTTGTGTCTCTGCTCAAGCCCCTTACTTGCAATCGCTACACCAGATTATCCACTCCTCCTCCGCCCTTGGTAGTGGGTGATCAAGAAGAATACGAAGTCCGTTCTATCATGAACTCCAAATTATCCAGAGGTGTCTTGTCCTATCTCGTTGACTGGAAGGGTTATGGTCCCGAGGAACGTTGTTGGGTTCCTGCTGACCGGGTCCATGCGCCCCGTCTTATCCGGTCATTTCACAACCGCTTTCCTCTTAAGCCGGGTCCTTCCCGCCCGGTGCGCGGTCTTCGAGTGGGGGGTACTGTTGCGGTCACCGGCCCGCCGAGCCTCACGGCCGTGCCCGACCGGCACGGCCACGCCGACAACACGAGCTTACCTGCTCGTCGGCGAGCCGGGAACCGCTCCTTCCGTTCTTCCGGGCATCACGCCCGAATCAAACATGGCGCCGACCACGTGGTCGCGCCTAAGAGTAGCTCCGCCCCGAAAATTATACCAACGTGTGCGTGACGTCACGACGTCAACGCACACGCACGTTTTGGGGTCAGAGGTCGCCCTCTGACCAATCATAGCCTAGAGAGGGGTATTTAAACCCCTAGCTTTTCCCATTACTTTGCCATGTCGTGGTTTCAGTTTCCTGATTTCCTGAGAGTGCTATTTCCGTGATTCTGATTTCCTGGTATCCTGATCCTTGGCGTTTCCCTGGTTATTCTGATCTCTGGTTTCCCTGAGTTGGCTTGTTTTATCGGTATTGAGTATTTTCTGGCTTCCTTGACCTCGGCTTTCCCTTTGACCATTCTCTGTCTCTAGCGTATTAGTCCGGCCATTCTAAGGTCCGGTTTACGCTCTATCCTGTTATTTTCCTTTTCTTACCTTTGTATATGTTTACATAGTTTCTGCGTGCTGGACCACATTACTAGTCGTGACAGTGTGTAGTGTTGGCATTTTCATGCAATTGTACATTTGTGTGTAGATTTGGGATTTAAATGCAGGGGTGTATTCATATGTAGTGTTAGCATTTGAATGCAGTTGCACATTTGTGTGTAGTGTTTAGATTTGAATACAGGGGTATGCTTGTATGCAGTGTTGACATTTGACTGCAGAGGTGTATTTGTTTATAGTGTTGGTGTTTAAATGCTGGGATGCATGGACATGTACGCATACAGTGCACAGATATACTGACACATATAGCAATACAGAGACGGACACAGATATACAAATGTACACACACCGATGCACCTTCAAGTAAACAATATACACACCTTGACATAAACACACACCAGTGTACTCCTGGCAGCATAACCACTACAGGATGTGCTGTGGTGATTATAGTCTTTGGAGTGTTCATTTAACCCCTTAAGGACGGTGGGCGTTCTATGCCGTCCTTGGGGACCCGGACCTAAACGCTGTGGGGACTCACCTGGCAGTCCGTTCCGGCACCCCTGGGCCATGTGATCGCGAGGTCCTTGGGTAGCAGATGCTAATTGCTGCTCCTTTTCTTACACATCCAAGCACCATAAACAATACAGCACATTGTAGTGATTGTGGTGTCAGGAGTGCTAAGGCATCCCCTCCCCCATTGTAAGTAGTAGAGCCATTATAGAACAGTTTACTTCTTACCTGTGGTTTTCTGGGCACCTCAACCAGAGAGTCAGAATGTCCTACTTAGGAGCTTCCCTTAGCTTTCCTTAGCCCTGTAGTTAAGGGCTAGCTCATTGGCTGAGAGAGTCCTGCACTGTCGAGCTTGTTACAGGCAGGACGTTTTCAGATCGTATAAAACAGATTTACTACTTCTAGTGGCGGGGGCACTACTAGAACAATAGCTAGAGCATGTTGTAGTGATTATGATGTTTTGAGTATTCCTTTAATTCAGCCCCTACAGAGGTAAACCAGGAGAGGAGCTGGGTAGGAAAAGTCACACTGTCAGCCCAGGCTTTCTCCCAACATATCATTAACTGTAAAGAGGCTAAAATAATAGTGACTGAAGAAAATTGCAACTTCTACCCTGTAATGTTACTCCAACTAATCTTAGACAGAGCGGGATATATATTTTTTTAAACTGTAATGGACCATATGATTTGATTTGAGAGGAGTTTGTAATTCATACATGATTTACTTTGTGAATATGCTAAAAGGACACACTAATGTCCTATAAATTAAATCCCAAAGCCACCACTATTAATCCAATTTACACTGTCCTAAAAGCTAAAAGGTGTTTATTTACCACATGCATGAATAAAAGTTATCATAAGGGAATACAACTAGAACATGCAATCATATTCACCATCTGCTCATCTAAATTGCTTTTGCTTAATCCCTTCTGTGAAAGATTGAATAGCCATCTCTTTTCATTTCACAAAACTGTTTCATCTGTTCTTGCTATTAACACAGATAACGGCGTATAGTTAAGAACACGTTTACATTGTTCATAAAATAAAACTAATTTTGTTGTTGAAATTACACAACTACCTGTTTAATGTGTTGTGAATATGTTTTAAATGAGGAAATAAAGACCTTTTAATTGCACAGGTTCTGTAAAGAAAACGATATTTGACTGAACTTGTGTGGGAGAAGTTTCAAATATACATTGTCCTAGCCAATTAATTAATTAATACGTGTAGATTAAATAAAGTTGTATCTTTTCTCTCATGTCTTCAGCTTCTAACTGCATACTGTAAAGATTAAAATTATTATGCTAGTGATAATTTTTTATAGCACTTTTTGACATTTTTTTTTTTATGTTTTACAAAAACAACAGCTGGGTAATAGATATTTCTATTGCCTGGTCGAAATAGGTTTGTGTGAGGATTGAGTAGTGCTACAGAGGTAAGTACATACTTAAAAGCAGCACTTTTGTAAGTACATACTAAAAGCAGCACTTTTGTTTTCCAGTGTGACATCATTGCCCCATGATGCTCTGACAATATTCATGCATTCAGCATATGCTAAGATATGACATGACTGCATACTAACTCAGGCATTTCTTTTTATAGTGCTTTACACAAGCATGGCAACATGAGGGTTACATTTAATTTGCATACTGTGTTAGCTAGTCGGTTATCAGGCAATGCAGAAATCTCAGTTTGGGCACATCGGCTTTAAAGTGGTTACTTCTTTGAACATATATGCAGTTTAACCATTTTCTACCAGCAGGTGGTACTATTGACTGCTCATGCTTTTATAGATTGTGTATTTGTTTCCATCTATTGTAGACCCTAAGCTTTTCATGTCATATTAAAACTATGCTCAGCACAGTAATTGAATAATGTAATAATTTCTTAAATCAGTGCAAGCCAACATGTAGATCTCCAGTTGTTGTGGAGCTTCAATTGCGGTGCCCACCCTGCCACAGACATCTCTTATTCACTTGGCCATCCAGTGGATTGTTCCCAATAGATTAATTTTTGCTTTGATAATGTAGAAGTGTTACTATTAATCGGGGGGTGTTGTCCCTTTGCTCTGGGAAGACATTCGGCTTATATCAAACTTTAATGGTTGGATCTTAAACCTGGATATGGTGCAGTGCTAGGGGATTCTAGGCAATGTAAATAATAGTAAAGAACCACTAATGTCCTAAACCACTTCATATCAATTAAGTAGTCTTGTTGCAGTGGTCCTCTAGTTTTATCCCTTTATTGTAAAACATTGTCATTTTGTTAAAACGGCAATGTCTGCATTAAGGGGTTAAGCGTGTCTCTAGTTGCTGCCTTCCTGACAGCCACTTGAGATGTATCCACCTCCATAGTCAAATAAAACTGTTCTTCAATGAAATACTGTTTATAGTAACATTTGGTTAGAGGAGTTTTTGCCACGCATGTGTTCTCCAATTTAGTGCTTCTTAATGTCACTGGAAACAAGGTGAGTTAAATAATCTTCAATTTCGCTGAGCAAAAGGTTGTGGACCTTGATCTCATCAATATAAGTGATCATATAGTCCAACTATAATTATGATTTTCAAAAATATAGATTTCCTTTAAGTAAAATTAACCGCTTATTGGTACACTTCCAATATCAACAAGCAGATCTAATCTACTATAGAGGGATAGAGTAGCAATTTTGAGCACTGTCAGATGAAGCGAGCATATCTGCTCAAAGTTGTGGGAGATATTAAACAAGGACAGGAGATAGAGGTGTTTGGATAGATATGCCAATGATGTGCAGCAGGAAATTAATCTGAAATGTGGTTGTATCACCCTGAGATGCTCATGTGCAGAATACTGTGTAGTAATATCTCATAATGAAGACTAGTCTGCAGTGGTGTTATTGACACACTAACAAAATTCATCATGTCACATATTTTGCTTGGTTTGTTGCATATTTCCCAAACATTGTCAACATATCGGTAATTAAATATTTGTCTCAAGCACCAAGCTTATAGAGTCTTAAATGAGAAATGTAATACTCTAATTTTCACCGTCCCCACAGGAATCTAAACTAACGCACTGCCAAGGATCCCAGTGCTTGCTCAACTTCTTAGTCTATGTAAACCAACAGACTATCAAATTCAAGGGGGGTCAATTGCCCCTTTAACCAATCTCAATGTTATATTTGAACCCTTTCCAAAGTAAGTAAATCTGGGAATGCTGCTAAAACAGCATATGTCTTAAAGAAAATATTTATGACTGTAATTCCTATAAACTGAAAGAGAAGATGGATTCTCATGAGAGCCGTAGTGCTTAATATACTAAGGACAATGACCAGGACGTGCATGTCCTGGAGCACTTGTGTAATTTTCCTTTCACTAATTTCTGATTTAGATAAGAGGAAAATGTTTATCCATAATAATGCTATCTGCAGTGTAACTATCCTTAATGGCTAGGGGAGTCCAGTGATAGTCTTACATAATTTTGTTAATAATACATTTCAACCTACCTTATAAGTAAGAATTTTTGCCATCTGAATTTTCATGCATTAAAATCTAACCTATGATCCAGATAGGCTTATCAATGAATGTTGCATCCTTTTAAAGGGTTACTCCAAGGAACATGACCACTTCAGTATTTTGAAGTGGTCATGGTGCTTGGAGTCTGTTTGTGCAGTGTTTCAGTATGAAACACTGAACAGCCGACATGTTTTTTATTGCTGCCAGAGGTGTAACTGCACAGGAGTCCAATGCAGAGTGATCAGGTTTGGGTAGATTTTTCTATTTCATAGTGTTAAAGGAGTCTATTTAGGCCCCCAACGCATTACCAGGCCCTTCATTAGAGTATGGGTTTTAATGACCTGATGTTGGCTCATTTTGGGTATTACACCCACTAACCTAACGTGATCTTGGTACTGGAGAGTAGGTATGCACTTAAAAGACCACTATAGGCACCCAGACCACTTCAGCTCAATGAAGTGGTCTGGGTACCAGGTCCATCTAGGATTAACCCTGCCTGCTGTAAACACAGCAGTTTCAGATAAACTGCTATGTTTATATTAGGGTTACTCCAGCCTCTAGTGGCTGTCTCATTGACAGGCGCTAGAGGCGCTTCCGCGCTTCTCACTGTGATTTTTCACAGTGAGAAGACGCCAGTGTCCAAAGGAAAGCATTGAGAATGCTTTCCTATAGACTGGCTGAATGAATGCCGCGCATGCGCATTCAGCCGATGACGGCCAAAGGAGGAGGAGAGTCCCCAGCGTCGAAGGCAGCCCAGCGCTGGAGAAAGGTGAGTGTTTAACCCCCTTCCTCTCCATTCAGCCCGGCAGAAGTGGGACCCTAAGGGTGGGGGCACCCTCAGGGCACTATAGTGCCAGAAAAACGAGTTTGTTTTCCTGGCACTATAGCAGTCCTTTAAGTGACATTCTAGCCACCAACAGCTACTATGCATTTTAGAACATTTTGCTCAAAAGGACACTATAGGCATCAAAACAACTTCACCTCCCCTGGCTGTGACTGGCACAGCCTGCATTAAAACATGATTTTATTTTCAATCTAGAGGCTATTAACAGAGCAGGAGATAAGAAATTCTGAATTAAACAGAAAGTTTAAACATGAGATCCCACCTTTGAGCAGGGCTTGACAAATTTGCTTGGAATCTAGAAGCCAGCAAAAAAAAGTTAGGAGCCAGCTTTTTCAATGTCAAAAATACAATTCTTAAAGGGACACTATAGTCACGAGAACCACAATGTAGTTGTTCTCATGTCTATCATCTGTCCCTGTACACTTTTCAATGTAAACCCTGCCTTTTCAGAGAAAAGGCAGTATTTACATTGCTGCCTAGTGGCTGTCACTCACTTAGCCTCTAGAGTGCATCCTGGGTCAGTGCTGCACAGTGCGCAGCACCTACGTTTAGCGTCTCTACGCCCTACATGGAGACGCTGAACGTTCTCCATAGAGATACGTTGATTCAATGCATCTCTAGGAGGAGATGCTGATTCGGGCTGAGTGGCGTTTTCCCACACATGCGCAATAGCCTCCCAATGCTTGGCTGAGACCATCAAGATTGATGATCAAAGTCATGGAGGCAGCGCCAGCTGCAGGAAGATCAACACAGCTATGAGGGAAAAAGGTGAGTAAAAACCCCTTTCCCATGTGTTTGGAGGGGGACCAGTCACCTAAACACACTCACTCGCTGACACATACACACACACTGGCTGACACACACACTCATTTACTTACTGACACACACACATATTCACTGTCACTGCAATAATCACACACATTTTGTCACACACAGTAATGTGACCACCCAACCTCCCTACCTTTGGGAGAGCTGGAGTGATTCGGCTTTCCCTGTGGTCCAGTGGGGCTTCAGTCACCTCCCTGCACTGCTCCATAGAGAGCTGTTTAGTGATGCTGGGACCGGAATGACGTCATATTCCGGCTCCCGGCATCACTGGAGGGCACGCAACGTAGCAGAGCAGGGAGGTTAGAGGTCCCTTGCGCGTCTGGCCATCTGCCTCAAACCTCCAGGAGCCTCCCGCCCGTGCGCAGCCAACACTCTCACACCGAAGGCCGACCCCCTTCACTCAGGCCCATGCTCTTTATGAGCCTGCCCGCCTCCGCCTCCACTGGCAGCCGACCACCTCGGGGGCTGAATGGGCCAGCAAATCCCAGGCACCAGGACAAAAATCCTAGTCGCCACGGCAACCCGGCACCTGGGATTTGTCGAGCCCTGCTTTACATGAAGTGTTTAGGAAGGCTCTGTAAGTCACATGCAGGGAGGTGACTAGGGCTGAATAAATAAAGTGGTTTAACTCCTAAATGGCAGAGAATTGAGCAGGATTCGTAACTGTAGTAATACCTGGATTTAACATGCTCCATTTTGTATATTTTTTTCAATTTTGATTTCCTACTCTGGCACTGCTTCCATTATTATTTCTTGCTGGTTACTGTAGTTTTTTGCTTGGAGAGAGTCACCATCCCCCATACTCAGTGTGAAGATAAGCAGGCAGATTTACAGATTTCTCTTTGCAAAACGAGTTAAACAACTAGTTGCATTTGTGCATTTTAGCACTTGTAGTGCTGAGTTAAAGATGCCAGATGTTTAAGATGTTTAAGACCTCATAGACTGATTGGCCACGCTACTTGCTGGAGTTGGCAAAGCTCAAGGCAGATTATGTAGTTTGTAGGGAAATAACTTTAAGGAGTATATAATAATGTGTGCAATATACATTATGTGTACAGTGCTTTGAAATGATCAATTCCAGAGTGTCCCTTTAATTTAACAACTACTCTTTATAGAAATAAATGTATAATTTATCTTTATAAAACACTGTAGATCCATTGCTTAAGCGGATGATTTGTTAAAGTGAACATGTCAGGTTCACTGTAATGTAAAGTTCCCAAGATGTACTCCAAAATGGTTATTTATTAAAGTGAGAATTGCTGGAAATCCACAGTCAATTCAGTGCAGATTTCAAAGTTGAGACCTAAATAGCTGAGTTAGAAACTGTGTCAATTTAAAATTCACTTTAAATTACTGGTAATTCTCTCTTTATGAATAACTCTGTGGAAAATAATGTTTCTTTTTTTTTTAACCACTTTCAATGCAATATATGCCCTATTTGTGTTTGGGCTGAACAGAATTGTGATGTAATTTGCTAAAACATTTACAATACAAATACAAGTTATAGGTGATTTTCAACATAGTACCTAGTGGTATAGTTTTCTCTTTTAAAAGTTACAACCTGAACCAGAGAATATTATAGAAAGGAAAAGGAAATTAGAATGTTAAACTGAGTAACGTGGAAATCAAAAGGCCATATTATGACATCAGTAGGTTATGTCAGTTTGGATAACATTTACATTATGCTATTATTCAAACACTTTCAGAATGGAATATAGATTAGTTAAGTGTTTTTGATTAACCAGAACTTTACACTTGATGTGATATCAAAGGCACACACAAAAACAAAGCCCAAACAAACCTACACGTTTTATAATGAGGCACAGCACGGATCAATAATGGAAGCTTACATTAAATTAACACTACAAAACTGTATACCTAATGCTGTATGCCCCTGTCATCAGTGAGGACAATCAACTTTGTTTCATGGTGTTAAACTCCATGGGAAGCCAGGAAGAGCCTCTGACAGTTCTCTGAAACTGCAGTTCTTTACATTGCAAGGCAGTGCTGTATTTTCTTTTAGTGCTGCCCGAGACATGCTTAAACTCGGGCACCAACGCAATCTAAATTTGCCCCACCCCTTCCTGTCAAGGCCACACCTCTTCATGTTTAATACCAACACGCACTTTGACTGATACATGCACTGGCATATATTCACTGACAGATACAGTCATTGGCATTTGACACACACACTGTTTAACCAACACACACCTTTGCTGACAGGCACACACTCTCAGATACACATACATGGACACACATTCTCACTGATTTGACACACACACACATTCTACTCACAGACACTCAAACAATGACTGACACATGGATACACTGACACACATACATTAACAGACACACACACACACTGACAGGCACACATACACTAACAGACATACACTGATACTGGCATACTCACACACATTTTCTCACACAATCATCAATTATTATTATTCGTTTTTAAAAAAATTTAAATTTTACTTTATGTCCACACAGCCATCCTACTTTTGCGAGAGCTGGAATGGATTTGTTCCCTGGGGTCCAGTGGGGCTCCTGGCTGGGTTACTGAAGTTTTGGGCTGACTGCTTGTTTGCCGGGCTGGCTGCTTGTTTGCTGGACTGGCTTTTGAGTTCCTGGCTGGGCTGCTGTTAGGCTGGTAGGCGTGCATTCGCAGCAAGAGAGCTGTAATCTTTTAACTCTGCTCCCTTGCTCAACACTTAGTGATGATGGGGCCGGAGTGACATAATATTCCTGCTCCTGGCATCACAGGAAGGTGTGCAAGGAAGCAGAGCAAAAGGAGAAGAGGTCAGCACTCCCTCGCCACCCGCCTGCAATAGACATGGTCTCCCGCCTCGGGGGGGGGGCCTCTAAGGTGGGCAGTTGGCCAGCTCTTGAACACCCAAGGACATGAGGCGAGCAAGGCATCTGCTGGTGCGTTGGGGGCCACCAGCCCTGGAAAGTGTCGCCCAAAGCAAATGCCTTGTTAGCCTTGTGCTAAATACAGTGCTGATTGCAGGGTTAAAAAGACAGGGGCACTTCACCCAGACCATTTCAATTAGATGAAGTGGTCTGGGTGCCTATAGTGCAATCATGCCAAACTCGCGGGCCTCGAGTTTGCTATGCTTACTAAGGCAGAGTAGGCACCTGCTCGCCACACATTGCAGGTACCTACTCTGCCAAAATTACCCGGTTTATCACTAAACTGCGTGCGTGAAGGAAAAAGAAGACTGAGCTCCGAGAGAAGATCAGGGAAAGGCCCCACACCAGCTCCCAAATGTAGGGAGCAATAAATAAAATGCTGTGAGTGTGTGCAAAAATGTGTGTCTGTCAGTGTGAGTGTGTGTGTGTGTGTCTGTCTGTCACTGTGTGTGTCAGAGAGTGTGTGTGTGTCTGTGTATCTTTCAGTGTGTGTCTGTCAGAAAGTGTGTGTGTTTCTGTCAGTGTGTGTTGGTCAGTGTTGCGATGGCCGCGGCTGGACAGTGGAGGACCTGGAGGCACGCAATGCCACGTCACATTCTGACGTGACGTCAATGTGCTCCACCGTCACAGATGAAGAGGATACAGTTAATTACAATGTTATTTTATAAATAGGAGGAAATTGCTCTTCAAATGTTAATTACATTAGAATGTCTAGAAGAAAAGCATAGTGCTGCAAATGCTAATAATTAGTAATAGTCTATAAATGTTTATAAAATTCATGGCAAATATAACCTCCTATTCCCTTTATACTATGAGTAACCACCATACTCAACTCTGTAGTTACCAGCAACAGTTTAATCTTGTGAGTACAGTCCAGATGTTAGTTTTCCTCCTGCAAGTGAAGTGTGGCATGGGGAAAATATTAAATGCTGTATTTATGATGTGATGGATAATGATGGCTATTCCACACATGTATTTTGTAATGGGTGCCTAGACAGACATTCACAGGACACAACGGTTACATCAGCGCTGTAATTGTCCATTATACTTAATAGTAGAATGTGATGGTAGAACCATCAAGATGGTTGTATTACTGTACAGTACATTCTGTCACTGCACTCTTAGCTCAAATCAGTGGTAGATCTAATTACTGAGAAAACTACGAAGACTTGCACCATAGTCTGCACTGATGTACCATATGTACATAAATATACCATACCATAAGTACATATATCTCTGCCAATGGATGAGGCTTGTTGGGTACACTAGCTTCCCCCCCCCCCATGTAATATGTAGACCCATCCACTGCCCACTAGTGGATCCAGGGGGAACATTGGGATGTTTCTCAGCCGTTGTTATTTTTTTGTTTTCTTTTGTTTAATCATTCCTACCCACTGGCCCCAAGTTTAAGTATGATTGAAGGGGATAGATCGTGATATCCAAGCTTCCTCTTGCAGGCTTTCTTCCAGCACTGCCTGCAACAGTAGAAGCTCATTTTTTATGTCATAATTATTGAGCAGAATTAGGCAATAAAGAACAGAGTCACCAATGCCGTTGGTGTAACTTGTGTTTCAAGCATTTCAAGCAGAAACAGTGCACATTTTGATTCCTTTCTCCATGACTACTTCTAAAAGCAAAGGTGGTCATAGAGACTGAAGTAACCATTTAAAATATAAAACAAAATGCAAAAAAATAATGTGTGGGGTGCTCAATATAACCAAATAGTTTCGAGTAGCCCATACCCCAGCTTTCACCCCATGTCCAGAAGGGTGAAGGGCAATGGACATTGGTCCCAGGAGATGCCCAGTATTGTGGCCCTGTGCATGTCTTAACCTCTACTGCAGTGGCTATGGGACTTCAAGCCCACTGCCACCCTCAAAATAGGTCCTTACCTACACCCTTACTCTAATATTAGTTAGAAAGGACTACAAATAACCTAAAATAAAAAATAAGGTTAAAAAAATTTAATTTGAAGACTTGATAGACTGTCTTCTTTCTTCAAACCACTTTCTAAATAAAATTTTAAAAAAACGGACTCACAAAAACTGCTGGAAATATTAAAAACAGTGAAACAATAAAAATTAAATCTATGCAAGCATATCGTTAGCTGAGCCCAACAATATACTGGACAAGTCTTCAGAAAAGATAAACTTGCCCATCAGACCAAAAACAGTGCCGCTAATGAGCTTTCATAGCTTTGGAAGGCTTTTCCTGACTTGAATGCTCAAACCGTGCAGAGTCCTTGATATGCTCTTGTGATTTTCCACCGCTTTTTGTAAATTGGTAGTGGTTTTTTTTTTGTATCTATCTAATACAATTTTATTTGGGTTATGTTTTTTATTTGGTCATTTTTATCATATAAATAATAAGTAATTTTTCTTCACAAGATTGGATATTTGAGGGGGTTGCAGAGGAGTAAGTAAGGGAATATTTTGGGAGTTGACTAATGGCTTGATTGGGCCATATTTATCTTCTGACTCAGTAAGGGTAATGGTCAACTTAAAGAGAGTATATTTCACATGTCAGCAATGACCTCTAGATCTTGGTTTACTAAAATTTTATCTTTAGCTCAATTCTTAAATTGTAAAAAGAAAAAAAATCAGCTGTCAGCCCAACTTAAATAAATATAGACTAACTTTATCTCAATAAAACCATTCCATACTTAATGTGGTATACAGATAACCAGGCACTCAGGCTTATCTTCAGAGAATTTAACACAATAGAATCAACTTTCAGATCACAATGAAGCTTTGCCAAGTTCTCTAGCCTCCAGAGAATAATAAGTCCACAGAATAATATGAATTGCAGAAATCTGTTTTTTTATGTTTTTTTTTTTTTTTAAATCTTTATTTATCATTTCATGCATGCCAATTGTTTACAACAATAAGTAGAGTATAGGCGTACGTAATTGTACAAGTATGTGTTATGAGGAATTTGTACAGATACATTGACATTTAGCGTAGTTATACAATCACATAGTGCCATAGTAAGCATTAACAGTTCTGAGTTGTTGACAGGTAGTGCAGGGTAGTTTGGCGGTTTCTTCCGTTGTGGCTGGGTGTCCGACTCTTTTTAGGATTGGAGCCATGATCTTTGTTCGGTGTCGGAAATCAGTATTCGCTCACTTTCTGTCGTCCCTTGGCACATGTGTGCTCTTGGGGTTTACCTATTTGTTATGCATATCTTTTCAAATAGGTCCTATACACTCTCTCATAGCATGAAAATTTTTAGGAGATGACCTGTAGATAGGTCAGGTTAGAGAGAAAAAAGAGAAGGGCTGAGTGGAGGGGGGGGGGGGGTCGGGTGGGTTCTGGGCATTGCCAATGTAGGGCGGACGACATGGGGGGTCACGCCTAGGAACCTATGGAAGTTATTTGACACTTCACCGGCGAGGTCATCAGCGGTTAGTATAGTCTTCCCATGGCTCCCATGTTTTAAGGAACAATGGGTAGGTGTCTCGTATTTGTGCTGTTAGTTTATCAATGAGGTGGGCCTCCTTGATATTGCGGGTGACCCTTTCCATTTGCGGCATGTCAGTTTGTAGCCAGGTTTGTGCCATGGCTCTTCTAGCGGCCAGGGTTATTTTGTTGAACAGTTTCTGCTCTTTATTGGTCAGGGTGTCGACAGGTCTATTAAGAATGACCAGGGGTCCGGTCTGAGTGGTTTGTTTAACACTGCTGTCAGAAGGTGGGCTATTTCCTCCCAGTAGATCGCTACTTTAGGGCATGTCCACCACATATGTACATATGTGCCTTTCTCTCCACAGCCCCTCCATCATGTGTCAGTAATTGTTTTGCCCATGCGGTACAGTTTAACCGGGGTGGTATACCACCTCATAAGCGATTTGTAACACTGTTCTTGGTGTAGCACGCATATGGATGCTTTTGCTGCTGCCTCCCAGATGTCCTGCCACTCACCCCCTTTGTTGTAGGTCAGTTTCCCACTGTGTGACATATGTGGGGGGTGTATGTCTTATCAGATGGTGCGCTGAACTGTGTATAAAGGAGGGTGATGAAGCCGGTACGTGGTCCGTCAGACATGCATAGTGTTTCATAGAAGGTTAGCTTGGCACTGGCGGCTGTTCTGACTTGTGCATTTTCTGCAAAATCCCTGAGTTGGAGGTATCTGAAGTGGTCTTTAGTGGTTAGTGGGGCTAGAGTATTTAGGTCTTCGAATGTTCTGAGTGTGCCTACGTGGTATAGCTGGTTGTATGCCTGTGTTTTCGATGCCCCTGAAGTCTCCTGCAGTTAGGCCGGGTGGGAACGCCTTGTTGCGTAGGTATGGTGTGAGTGGTGATATTGGATGTGTGAGAGCGTATTTGTGGGCTGTAGAGTTCCAGATCCTGATTGAGTTCAGGATTGCTGGGCAGGTTGTGTGGGTCGCCGGTCTGTCGGGTCTTGGGACCCATATCCAAAATTGTGGGAGATCCGTGCTCATAAGCAGCGTTTCTAGGTCAAACCACCTGTGGGTGTCAGGTGGTGAGTGCCACTCTATGATTTGTGCTAATTGCGCCGACAAGTAGTAGGCGTGGAGGTTGGGGAGTCCCAATCCCCCTTTGCTTTTGGGTGTGTGCAGGGTTTGTCTCGCTATCCTGTGCCTCTTCCCGGCCCAGATAAAGTAATCTATGGCTGTTTGGAGTGGTTTGAGGTCTCCCTTGGTGACCCGTACCGGTAGTGCCTGGAAGAGGAAAAGAAGGCGCGGTAGTAAGTTCATCTTTACACTATGCAGTCTTCCTATCCACGAGATGGGTTTGTCGTGCCATTTAGCAAGGTCTTTCATTAGGGTGGTCAGCAAGCGTTTGTGATTTTCAGTGTATATGTCGTTGGGGTTGGATGGAAGTGCAACGCCCAAGTATTTGATTGGTTGTTGGGTAAGGGTCAGTTTATGGGTTTGAGCCAGCCAATTGGTGTCTGATTGGGTTATTCCTAGTGGCATGCCCACCGACTTCTCGGCGTTTATCTTGTACCCCGAGACGCGTTTACACTCTTCTAAGAGGTCGAGGAGGTTTGGTACCGAGTCTTTCGGGTCAGTGAGGGTCAACAAGATATCATCGGCATATGCCGAGACTTTAAAGTCCTCTGTCGCTACTCGGATGCCCTTGATCCCTGGGTGTTCCCGTATGCGTATTAGCAATGGCTCAAGGGCTAAGATGAATAGGAGGGGGGACAAGGGGCATCCCTGTCGCGTTCCATTTTTGAGGGCAAAGGGGCGTGGCGATGTGCCAGGTACAAGTGTCTGTGCTCTGGGGTTTATGTATAGGGCGTGCACTGCATTGACAAATGTGTCCGGCAGGTGCATTTGCTTAGTAGCGTGAACAGGTAAGGCCACAGGACCCTGTCAAACGCCTTCTCCGCATCCAGGGAGAGGATTAGAGTAGGCGTTTGCTTCCTCCCGGCCCTCCATATGAGGTCTGTAGCTCTCCGTGTGTTTTCATATAACTGTCTTATGGGGACAAAACCTGCGTGTATGTATCTGGTGAGCAGTGGGTTCAATCGGTTAGCTAGCAGTTTAGAATCAACTTTCAGATCACAATGAAGCTTTGCCAAGTTCTCTAGCCTCCAGAGAATAATAAGTCCAAAGAATAATAAGAATAATATGAATGCCATTGTTTTGAGGTCAAAATGTATAAGGGATATGGGCCGGTCATTGGTGATATGTGTGTTATCCCTGTCTGGTTTGGGGATAAGGGTTATGTCCGCAGACGTGAGGTCTTGGTGTGGTGTTTCTCCCTCTGTCCATTGTTTGTACATTTTAGTTAGGTGTGGGGTGAGTTCTTCTTTGAAGGTCTTATAGTATGTGCCGTCAAATACGTCAGGTTCCGGGGCTTTATTCCCCTTGAGCCCTGTGATGGCTGCTAGAATTGGCATTCTATGGGTGCTCCCAGCGGCTCTATCAGGTTTGTGGGAAGTCTCAGGGGTTGGGCCTTGGTGAGGAATGTCGTGATCTCTTCCATGTACTCAGTGTTGGTCTCTGTCAGGGTAGGGGAGTGGTCATATAGGTTGGCATAGAATTGTGTAAATTCGTCATTGACGTCTATGGGGTTGGTAAGGATCGTTCCTTGTTTGTTTCTTACGGCTATTGTTGTGGTTTTATTTGTTTTGGGTCTTAGGGCTCTCGCTAGGAGGGTGTCCATTTTATTGGACTTCTCATAAAAGAGCCTTTTCGTATGGCGTATGTCATTGCTGACTTCATCAACCATCAATTCCCTGATCATTCGTCTAATTTCTTGTAGTTCTCTTGTTGTGGTTTGTGTAGCTGTTTGCTTATGTTGCAGTTCTGTTTTGCGTAGTTGTTTTTGTAAGTCTGTTAGTTTTTCATATTTTTTCTTTTTATAGTGTGTGGCCAGTTTTATGAGGTGGCCTCGGATCATGGGCTTATGAGCCGCCCAAAGGGTTGTTGGGGAGATTTCAGGGGTATCGTTAGTTTGGAAGTAGTGTGTGATCTCTTGCCTAATGCTCTCCTGTATCTGCGGATTCTTAAGGAGGGAGGCGTTCATCCGCCACTTCCAGGGTGTGTGTGTCCCAGCGGTTTTTAGAGTGATCTCTATGTCTGCGTGATCTGACCAGGAGATTAAGTTTATTGCGGTGGTCTTTATCCATTGCATACCCATTCTATTCGTGAGGAAGAGGTCAATGCGGGAGTAGGTGGCGTGTGGGGCAGAGTAGAATGTATAGTCGCGCTCACTTGGGTGTTGGTCCAACAGTCCTGTGTTGTAATTTGTGTAGCAGTTTGTCCTGTCCCCCCCTGTGTTGTGAGCGCGGGAGCTGTTTACCTCCTCCCCGATCAAACGCCGGGCAGGGCGTCGCATTAAGGTCCACTCCCATTATCAAACTTCCCCTCGGGAGGTTGTTCACCATTGTTTCGAGGTCTGTCCAGTACTCTGGTGTGGGGGAGTTTGGTGCATAGACATTCACCAGATGGTATGTGTTGGAGTGGAGGGTGTCCGACAGTACCACGTACCGGTCTTCCATGTCATTATGTACGCTTGTGACCTGTATAGGGCATTTTTTATGTATGAGGATTTCTACCCCAATTTTTTTTACATTGGGCACGTGATGCGTATGCTCTCGTGTATATGTGGTCTGTTAGGGTTATTCGTGAGTTACGTGGTATGTGTGTTTCTTGTACGAACGTACGGGGGGGGGGGTGCCTATGACGTCTGTTCTCTTGTAGGTAGTTACAGGGCTGCACTACTCTGTTTTGGTTAGTAATCTCGTGGGGGGGCTAGCCCTAGAGTCGTACCTGTGTGGGCTGTCCCTGTTATTATATGTCCTCCCCAATGGTACTTGCTTGTCTTTGCGCCAGTGAATGCAAGGTTCCCAGGGAGGAGCGTTACCAGTGGGGCGGGCCTCTCACCTTCAGTATCTTAGTGTCACTCGCCCAGATTTGAGCGGGCGTCCCAGGTCTCGTGACCCGAAATTCCTGCTCTTTTGGTAGTTGCACTATTAAGTCAATAAGGCAGTTAATGTCATTGATTGTGCGTTCTGAGTGTGGTATGCGTGATTTCCCCTCCATATTCAATATGCAGCCCCATGGGTAGAATCACTTTTAAGCATGTGTTTTTTTGTTTTGTTTTGTTTTTTGTGTTGGGGGTTCCCCCCATCCCGCCTCAGTCAATCTTTCACCTGCTATATCGTAGTTACCGGCAGTGATGTCAAGCCCTTGCCGCATCGCTATAGCATAGTGAAATATTTTTGCGGTGTTTAGGTGGGAAGATGTGTTGGAAGCTTCCATATTCAGGTGCGGTTAGGCTTTAGTGCCCATGTAGAGCCCCCCTTTCCCCCAGTGTCCGGTGTTCAATAGGCCTATGGGGTCTCCATTTCCCTCCCCCCAAGCCCCAATGGTAACACAGTAGGTATTGCATTAATATTAACTCCATGCCAATAGGCACCAACTTAAAGCGATAACGTCTAAGAAAACAAATAAAATATTAGTTAACGTGTATAAGCTCAGTCTTATAATATATGTTACTGAATGTCCTCATTTCAGGTCGGTCGGGAGTTGTGGTCCTCCCAGCTGTCAGGTAGAGGTGGCAGTTCTGCTATGCCGTTCGCCAGCAGCTGTAAGTCATCCATAACCATTATATCCAAGTCCTTCATAAAGTCTCGGATGTTTGTCGTGGGTAGCAAGATTGCAGGCGTGAGGCCTTGGAAGATTATTATCTTGAAGGGATAGCCCCATGCAAAGCGAATCCCTTTCTGCCTTAGTAGATCTGTGACTGGTTTCCATGCCCGTCTGCGGAGAAGTGTTGCTGGAGCGATGTCCTGGTATAGTTGAATTTCGGTTCCTTCATACTTAAATGGTCGCGTTCTGCTGTGCTTTAAGATGGTGTCCTTCGTTGTGAAGTAGTGCCATTTCATAATGACATCCCTTGGTGGACTGGTCTTCAGGCCTCTGGCTCTGAGAGCTCTGTGTGCCCTATCAATTAGCCACAGGTGGTCAGATATGTTTGGCAGGTGTTGGCGAAAACATTGAACAAGCACGGTTTCTATGTCTTCTTCCTTCACCGTTTCTGGGAGGCCTCGAATACGCATATTATTGCTTCGCGATCTGTTGGAAATGTCCTCCAGTTCGATCTCCAAGTCGGTGATTTATTGCTGGAGGGTATTGGTAAGTTTTGCGGTGTCATTTTGTGCTGTGACCATCCGAGCCACCCTGTGTTCCGTTTCTGTTGTGCGGGCCCCAATGGCGGCAATTTCGGCCTTCACCTCCGCCGCTGTGTGCTTAATTTCTGCCGCCAGGTATCCCTTCACTTCAGCAAGCTATTGAAGGATGGCGCAGGAAGAGGCTATCCAGCACCGGCGGACCCGCACAATGCTAGAAAAAAAGTTTTGTCTACTTTTTAAGGGGGTGCTAACATGCTTTTTTAAAAACTATAATGTTTCTTTAACCACTTAAACACTTCAATACAGTATAAAACAGAGGGATTAGCTATTGTGTGAAAATGCAGTTCACTAATCTCATGTAGATTGCTGTTGTTACCTTTTGGGATGTAATGTATTCGGTCCTTCAAATGTTATCTGATATTTGAATACAACCAAATCTCTGACCCTCGTCCTCTGCAAGGGTGCATCTCCTCCATTGCTCCAACTGTGGATAGTGTTTGGTGCACATTCGCCCTTAGAAAGGGCTTACAACCTCTTTATACCATATAAATGACAGCTATTATTCAATACAGTGTCCCTGGGTAAAGTAAACCTCCAGACAACCCCCTCACACAGGATTCTGGCTAGACTGGCATGCTGTGTACGTCCGTGGATTTTTTGTTGTTGTTTTTTTTGTTTTTTTTTTACCAAAATTTTCATGTTATGGATTCAAAACTATTTTAAATGGCTAAACCTTTTGTCACTTTGTTTTTTTCTCTGCAGGTACAGGTATCAAATGAAGAGGGGGAAAAATCTTTTCTGTTACCTCCACAACCTACAAAGCAATTTTTAATCTCACCTCCAGCATCCCCTCCTGTTGGATGGAAACAGAGTGAAGACCCGACTCCGGGTATTAACTATGATCTCTTGTGTGCAGTTTCCAAACTTGGTCCAGGTAAAAGACTCTCCCGATGCTGGTGTTAGTGTTAATGAAAGCAAATCACATACAGCTGGAGACCAGATAGTACAGGGAAACACAAATATTAGCTAAGCACATTTAATAACAATTCTTTATATCTTTTTTTTTCTTCAATGTTTGTTTATTTAAATTCAGGTTGAACATACAGAACACGCAGGCAAGAGATATTCCAGACAAAAGTACCCAAATCCATTTTTAGATTTTTGAAAAACTCCTGGTCTATACAGCAAAGGAAACAAAGAGTACACATAAAAATTGTAAAGGTTGAGGGCTGGATAAAAGATAAAGCACGAAGGGAATGGTACCTGTAGGGCTGATATCCTCTATAACAACACAACCAACTTTTTTTCTCTTATGCTAAGCATGTTTAGGCTTTATGGCAACTCTTGGGTTCCAGGTTTTATTGTAGCGATGTCATTGTGTTTCTGACATGGGTTGTGAGATTATTTATCAATCTGCTATCATCTATCTGAACCTATTATGTCTTGCGCCCAATGGACAGTGTTTTTTTGTTTTTTTTTAACCATCCAGGAGACCTGCCATAGTGATTGTATTGTAGTATTTCAGCAAATAACATGGATGCAATTCTAAGGGTCTAGATCAGGGGTGCCCAAAAGGTAGATCCCCAGATGTTGCAGAACTACAACCCTCAATGATGTTTTTCATGTCTTTAGAATGACAAAACATCATGGCAGTTGTCGTTTTAAACCATCTGGGGATCTACCTGTAGGTAATAAATACGTGGATGGGTCTAGATGAAATGCCCTTTGGAAGATCTCCTGTAACCCCTTTTACAAAATGGTATAACCTGAGTTCAACACGTCCACCACGTAAGAAAAGAATGTACAGTATGTGCGTAAGAATCTACAGTATGTGCTTATCCTGTCGTGCTGTCTTCAGCAAAAGTTGGTAGATGTTTAGCCTATATCATGAAGATTTAACAGTGTGGTGTTCTACTTTTATCATTATTTTAAAATTTTGTTTCTGTAGATAGCCATCAACTGATACTTTGGTGGCTGCTTCTCACATTAACGCCCACATATCTCCTTCTTGTACCCGATTTAAGTGACATTTTTTAGTGGTGCTTATAAGTTAGGTCTTACTTTTAAAGTTAATTGCAAAACGAGAAAACTTTTACTTTTTAGTTAAAACATATGTAATGAGATCTTTTTGCGTAGTTCCCTGTTCATACAGATCACTGTTCTGCTCATTTCTGCCTGTCACCTTGTACCTCCCGCCCAAATCCTCTCACCTTGTGACCCCAACTTTGCTGTCTGTGTGTATTATTTTATATATTCACACCTACATACGTATATACACTGCTCAAAAAAATAAAGGGAACACAAAAATAACACATCCTATATCTGAATGAATTCAATATTCTTCTGAAATACTTTGTTCTTTACATAGTTGAATGTGCTGACAACAAAATCACACAAAAATTAAAAAATGGAAATCAAATTATTCAAACCATGGAGGTCTGGATTTGGAGTGACACTCAAAATTAAAGTGGAAAAACACACTACAGGCTGATCCAACTTTGATGTAATGTCCTTAAAACAAGTCAAAATGAGGCTTAGTAGTGTGTGGCCTCCACGTGCCTGTATGACCTCCCTACAACGCCTGTGCATGCTCCTGATGAGGTGGCGGATGGTCTCCTGAGGGATCTCCTCCCATACCTGGACTAAAGCATCTGCCAACTCCTGGAAAGTCTGTGGTGCAACGTGACATTGGTGGATGGAGCGAGACATGATGTCCCAGATGTGCTCAATTGGATTCAGATCTGGGGAACGGGCGGCCAGTCCATAGCATCAATGCCTTCGTCTTGCAGGAACTGCTGGCACACTCCAGCAACATGAAGTCTAGCATTGTCTTGCATTAGGAGGAACCGAGGGCCAACCGCACCAGCATATGGTCTCACAAAGGGTCTGAGGATCTCATCTCGGTACCTAATGGCAGTTGTCAGGCTACCTCTGGCGAGCACATGGAGGGCTGTGCGGGCCCCCAAAGAAATGCCACCCCACACCATTACTGACCCACTGCCAAACCGGTCATGCTAGAGGATGTTGCAGGCAGCAGAACGTTCTCCACGGCGTCTGCAGACTCTGTCACGTCTGTCACATGTGCTCAGTGTGAACCTGCTTTCATCTGTGAAGAGCACAGGGAATTTGCCAATCTTAGTGTTCTCTGGCAAATGCCAAACGTCCTGCACGGTGTTGGGCTGTAAGCACAACCCCCACCTGTGGACTTCGGGCCCTCATACCACCCTCATGGAGTCTGTTTCTGACCGTTTGAGCAGACACATGCACAATTGTGGCCTGCTGGAGGTCATTTTGCAGGGCTCTGGCAGTGCTCCTCCTGTTCCTCCTTGCACAAAGGCGGAGGTAGCGGTCCTGCTGCTGGGTTGTTGCCCTCCTACGGCCTCCTCCACGTCTCCTGATCTCCTGATGTACTGGCCTGACTCCTGGTAGCGCCTCCATGCTCTGGACACTACGCTGACAGACACAGCAAACCTTCTTGCCACAGCTCACATTGATGTGCCATCCTGGATGAGCTGCACTACCTGAGCCACTTGTGTGGGTTGTAGACTCTGTCTCATGCTACCACTAGAGTGAAAGCAGCGCCAGCATTCAAAATTGACCAAAACATCAGCCAGGAAGCATAGGAACTGAGAAGTGGTCTGTGGTCACCACCTGCAGAACCACTCCTTTATTGGGGGTGTCTTGCTAATTGCCTATAATTTCCACCTGTTGTCTATCCCATTTGCACAACAGCATGTGAAATTGATTGTCACTCAGTGTTGCTTCCTAAGTGGACAGTTTGATTTCACAGAAGTGTGATTGACTTGGAGTTACATTGTGTTGTTTAAGTGTTCCCTTTATTTTTTTGAGCAGTGTATATATAATATCTCAAGGAGGGTCCCAGGGCCTAATTTTGCTCAAGGACCACGATTGCTGTCAGTCTGTCACTGCACTTAGCTGATTATGATCTTTTTTCTTCTTTTAGCTTTTATCTATACTCGGAACTGACAAAAGAATTGTAAACTATGTCAGAATGGCTGATCTACAAATGTGTAATTGCCTGGTCAATTCCTGACAAATTTCATTTTAATTAATATTTTTGTGTGCTTGAAGATGCCGTTTTACATGTATAATAGAAACACTCCAAGCACCATAACCACTACAGCTCACTGTAAGACTACTTTTTAAGATGTGAAACCACTTTTGGACAGTTTGACTTCCTACCTGGTGTCCAATTGGGCTGCTCCTCTCCTCCATTACCAATCGTTCCTAATTAAAGGGACACTATAGTCACCAAAACAACTTTAGCTTAATTAAACAGTTTTGGTGTATAGATCATGCCTCTTCAGTCTCAATGCTCAATTATCTGCCATTTAGGAGTTAAATCACTTTGTTTATTAACCCTTATCACACCTCCCTGCATGTAACTTGCACAGCCTTCCTAAACACTTCCTGTAAAGAGTCATCTAATGTTTATCCTTCCTTTATTGTAAGTTCTATTTAATTTAGATTTTCTTATCCCCGCTATATTAATAGCTTGCTAGACCCTGCAAGAGTCTCCTGTATGTGATTCAGTTCAATTTGCATAGCAAGATATAAAATTGTTAAAGGTAAATTACATCTGATTAAAACCAGGGGTGGAGCCTAGCTACCGAGCCGAGCAGACACGCTTTTTAGAGAGCTCCTAACTACCGACGCTATTTCTACCTGAAATCCCTCCACATCTGCTCAAACATACCCCCTGACACTCACCCATAGCAATGGGACGCAAAACCAAGGAACTGAAGCCGGACAAGCCACGCCAGGGCCGCCTACCCTGAGAACTTCTCGGACATATCCGATGACTTCTATCAGGAGGAGGAAGAGGACGAAACCCCCGTGGCACAGCCTGTTAAGCCGGCCCCTAAAGAGCCTGACTCCTCTCCGGTTACCACCGAGATCCTCAGGACATTGCTGACGACCCTCCAGAACACCATCCTGGCGGACACGGCAAAGATCCGCGAGGAAATAAGGGGCCTGTCGGGCAGGCTAGGCACCCCGGAGGGCACCTCCGGGGAACATGCTACACAAATTGCCTCACTCCAACGGGAGATTGCTCAGATGCGACAACAACACAAAACCTATGACCAACGCTTTGCCATTCTAGAAGATACTAGGCGCAGACTGAACGTCAAAATAAGGGGCATCACGGAGGATGTACCTGCCGAGGATCTGCCTCACCTTCTACGGCGACTATTCATAGAACTGCTGCCCCCGAGACAAGAGAAAGCGGTGGGTTTGGAGGAATTCTTCCGCATCCCCAAGTTGCCCAAGGCTCCGGAGGGGACCCCCAGGGACCTGGTGGTCCGCCTAATGACCGGGAAGGACAGAGCAGCAATTCTAATTTCAACCAGGGACCGCACGCCATATGACTTCGAAGGCATGCACCTCGCTTTTTACACGGATTTATCGGGACATACATTAGCATGGCGCAGATCCCTGGCACCCTTCACCACCCTGCTCAGACACCACAAGACGCAGTACTGCTGGCGGTTGGCGCACACGCTCCAGGTCATCAAGGACAATGTCACACAAGACATCCACGATATCCAAGATGCAGTAGGACTGCTAGTCACGCTGGGCCTACCACCGGACTCACTGGCCACCAACAGGCAGGAACTGGTGGGACGAGCCCCCCAAACGTGGAACCCTGCTACCGTAAAACCATTTATCCCCCAGGGGCAACGGCAGGCCTCAGACGCAGCGACCACCACCCGAACTGTACCTGAGCAACCCGGGTAACCTGGTGACCACTCCGGAACGTGGGATGACAACTCACACAGGAACCTACAAGAGGACTGTTACCCACCCACTACTATATACAGGCGAAGTTCAATCTATCGTTCATTTCAAACCACTAGTTCATTGTTACTTCCTATATGTATTATATGTATTAAGAGGCAATAAGCCGTAGCAGCTGCCACCATCCTCATTTAATGGGGACACTGAGCTACCCCCTCTGGGCCTACGGCCGCCTATAAGGCAACCGCAAATTAATATATTACACTGACACAAGCTCTCATTGTCAGAAATGTTAAAAGTCATAAATATGACACATACGCACTCAGACAACAGAATCACACGAGACTATGCACCTTGAACTTAGACACCCCAGCACATTCAGACGTATCCTACACGGCCAGCAAGCCCTCACAACACGAATTTCACTAGGACGCATCAACCCTTTCCATGACTTTAGCAACCTACCACACAGACATTTAAAAAAACGCTACCAGGTAGTCACATTGTTACACATACCCTACATTACATACCATTTTGTTACATGTATTGATTTTCACAGAAAAACAATGTTAGTTTCATGCCCTGTTATTTTCATGTTTTAAAACAAAAATATTGTGCTGTATAAACTGCCACATGTTGAAATGCTGACAAATCGCTTGCCGAAGCTGTTGTGGCGCTGCACGCTTTATTGTTACTTCATGCACAAGTAAAAATAAAGAATAAAAAAAAAAAAAAAAGTGAAACCAGTTTTTTTTCATGCAGGCTGTGTCAATCAGAGCCAGGGGAGGTGTGGCAAGGGCTGCATAAACAGAAAGAAAGTGATTTAACTCCTAAATGGCAGTGAATTGAGCAGTGAAACCTGAGAGGCATGATCTGTACACTAAAACTGCTTCATTAGGCTAAAGTTGTTTAGGAACAAAGAACAAAAGAGGAAGATCTAGAGAGAGATAGAAAACTCTTAATCTCTATTAAGATCGACCAGAGTAGGTAACCCCTTCCTAATAGTAATACTAAAACTTAACCTTTAATGGAAATAAGATAAAATAAAACGAAATAAACACCAATTGTACAAATAACTAAGAAAACAAAAAATAATAATACAAAAAATAGTTTAAAAAGGAGTGGATTCTAAATAACTGTGGTGGTGGACAATAGATATTGTGGAAAAATCAGCTATCGTCCTTTAAAAACCACCTATAGATAGAGACTATAGTCCAGACTATTCCCAAATACGGGGAGGTATAGAGAGGTGAAGGGAGAAAGTTGGAATATGAATAAGGTTAACCCTTAAAATTCGTGAAGTAAGGGAATTAAACCATACATGAGAAAAATTATTATTGTAGTATACTGGCTAGCAAGTGCTAAACAAACTATGTACTAAGCACTTATAGCAAAAAACCTAGGTCCTTGGGTGGAATGGTTAGCAACACTAAAAAAACTGTTGCATGTAAGCTAACAAGTGGGTACTGTAACAAAATACCACTGCCAAATTAACACTTGTAGCAAAAAAAACCCCTGTATCCAATAACCAACTGGACCTCAAAGTTTACAGTACAAAAAATCGGCTAAATTGTATTGCCGACAGAGACACTCTCCCCCTAATATCCCTCTTTGAAAAACCTCAATAGTAGCAATATTAGAAGCAAAACTATCTAGTCTAGACTAAAGGCTCGAGGTCTGGAACTCACTCCTAAACTAGCTACCTGACGCGCGTTTCAGCGCTATAATTGCGCCTTCATCAGAGGTACAAGCTTGTACCTCTGATGAAGGCGCAATTATAGCGCTGAAACGCGCGTCAGGTAGCTAGTTTAGGAGTGAGTTCCAGACCTCGAGCCTTTAGTCTAGACTAGATAGTTTTGCTTCTAATATTGCTACTATTGAGGTTTTTCAAAGAGGGATATTAGGGGGAGAGTGTCTCTGTCGGCAATACAATTTAGCCGATTTTTTGTACTGTAAACTTTGAGGTCCAGTTGGTTATTGGATACAGGGTTTTTTTTTGCTACAAGTGTTAATTTGGCAGTGGTATTTTGTTACAGTACCCACTTGTTAGCTTACATGCAACAGTTTTTTTAGTGTTGCTAACCATTCCACCCAAGGACCTAGGTTTTTTGCTATAAGTGCTTAGTACATAGTTTGTTTAGCACTTGCTAGCCAGTATACTACAATAACAATTATTCTCATGTATGGTTTAATTCCCTTACTTCACGAATTTTAAGGGTTAACCTTATTCATATTCCAACTTTCTCCCTTCACCTCTCTATACCTCCCCGTATTTGGGAATAGTCTGGACTATAGTCTCTATCTATAGGTGGTTTTTAAAGGACGATAGCTGATTTTTCCACAATATCTATTGTCCACCACCACAGTTATTTAGAATCCACTCCTTTTTAAACTATTTTTTGTATTATTATTTTTTGTTTTCTTAGTTATTTGTACAATTGGTGTTTATTTCGTTTTATTTTATCTTATTTCCATTAAAGGTTAAGTTTTAGTATTACTATTAGGAAGGGGTTACCTACTCTGGTCGATCTTAATAGAGATTAAGAGTTTTCTATCTCTCTCTAGATCTTCCTCTTTTGTTCTTTGTTCCTATCACGTATGTAAGGGTTACCCCCTTTCCCAGGTTTCCCCAGGCACACTCACGGGCTGGTTGCCTTTGGCAACTAGCCTTTGGCTTTTTTTCTTCTCGATAAAGTTGTTTAGGTGACTATAGTGTTCATTTAAGAAGTTCCATTAGCTGTGCAATGCAGGGCATAACTCATTGGCTGAGAGAGTCAGTCAGTGGGAAGGTGCAATGAAACTCCTCGCACCATGACTACTTCAGGGAGCCAGAGTGGTTATGGTGCTTGGAGTGTTCCTTTAAATTAAGTTAAATTCTAGTGGTGTGAACGAAGAAGGTCCAGGCACTCCAATACTTTAGTGCTTGTTTTTTGGAACCAGCAGAACAATACTGCAACTTTTTGACCCTGAATAGACCCTATTCAGGGTCAAAACATTGCTGTGTTGCTCTGCTGGTCCCAGTAAAAGTGCCCCAAAGCATTGGACTACCTGAACCTTCTTCTTTCACACTTATGTTCTGATGGGCAAGTGCTGGCACATGATCTAGCTAAGCACCTAATTGGCTTGTGGATTGAGTGCAATTCCTATTACCTACATGTGAAATTCTAGAGGTGGTCAGAAATCTTACAGCTATCCTATTGACCCCATGTCTCAAAAAAATATGAGCTCCATCAGATTCTGCAATTAACATGCTGTTGAAAACCTGTGGCTATTAAGCTTTCTGTGTTTTGTTCTCAGGTGAAAAGTATGAACTGCACGCAGGGACGGAATCCACACCCAGTGTGGTGGTACACGTGTGTGAGAGTGAGACCGAAGAAGAAGAGGAGGAAATGAAGGGACCCAAACAAAAAATAGTGCAGACAAAACGTCCTTCACACCCTCCAGCCATTTTAAATTAGTTCAAAGCTTTTTATTTATCAATTAAAAAATAGAGTTCAAAAAGCATATCTTCAAAGGGAAATGTAGACTCTCAGTTCACATACTGTATATAGCTACAGACAATCTAGGTCATATTATCTGAAGTGGTATAAATGCTGTATTTATTTTTATGGAGTTTTGTGTTTTTAATTTTCTAATCTTTATCTGTGTTACACTTTCAGTGTTTTTTTAACTTACTTGCTGGTAGCAAAAGAGTTAACTTCAGTGAATGTCTGAATTTTTGTCTTTCTTACTACTGTTTAAAGTGGCATTCTTGAGTAGCCAGGAAACTGAATATTGCCACTTACAGGTTTTATAATACAGATCACCCGTTTCAGTGTATATCTCTTCTCTATTTTTCATTTTGATTGTAAAAAAAAAAAACACATAAACAAAACAGCATAATCATTTTAAGGCAATTAGACGAGCAAGTGTGGCAAACAATGAGAGCTGCTTATGGTCTCTCACAGTCACTCAGAGAACAGAAGAACGGTGGAGTGATTCTATCTACAAAGCAGGATGCACTATTTAAGAAAAAAAAAAAACACTGTCATTATGTTAACATAAATAGTAAATGCTATGGTCTACTGTTTAGTGTGTTTAAGCCATATTTGGTGAATGTCCAAAACTGTCTAGTGTTTGTAAGTAAAGATTTGCACTGAGTGCACACCATATAAATAAAGTATATATATTGTATTCATATTTTAAGAAAGCCACCCTCCCCCCGATATAAGCAGGTAGTATTTGTTTGAAACTAAGTAATGGACTTGACTGGTTAGTTTCTGCGATAAATATACCCATCGGCCATGAATACAGATTTTATGAATAAATTGAATACCCTTAAACAGTAGTGGCTAATATGAGCACAGCAGATATTTATGAGCTACATATATTATTTTATTTTATATACATTTAGACAATGGCAATCCACAGTGACAGAATTAGCCACCATTGCTTTAGCGTGCTTTTTTTAAAATATTTTTTTTCCTTTTCATAGTTTTACGTGTACTGGGCCACAAACGCTGTGCAATAAGGATTGTATTGACCAAGGCTATCTTACTGTTAGTCTGTGGGCCAGGTATGGCCTGTAAGGGCTTCTTTTTATTATTTTCCAGCCTCCAGTTTTATTTAAAAAGTTTGTTTTACATCATAGATTTAATAGGTTTTGACCCTTCTATCCTTGACTGGAATTCTGGTAGCAATGTTTAGTTAATATGATGTAAATTATTCTTAGTATCAATCCTGCTTCAAAACATATGTGAAACAGGTAAAATGTAGAGACAGTTATTTTTATATGGAGCTATCACTTATTGGTACTGATAAACGTAAACATGTATTTATGAATTAAAATAAGGAGATATGTTTCTAATGATGTAGGTGGTGCAATGCAGCTGAAACATCCAAACCAGAATCTCTCTTGTCAAGCAGCACCTAGAGTGGTCCTCGGGGGTAGGCCAGATATGGAACGAAAAATAAGGCCAAAATGGAGACTATATAGTGTAGTAGATTGACGGAATGTAAAAATTGAATCACAGAAGAAATGCGCTCACAGTGTGTAGTGCTTCCACTGAGCTCTACTTAAAATCGCCTGGGCAGTATGATCCCTGCCTGTGGATATCATGTGAGCATCTTGGTCCGATAGAGCATGATCCATGGTGTATAAAATACAAACAGTGCAGATTCCAATATAGTGTCCTATGCCAGTGGATACAGCTGTGAGTTGTTTAAAAATATAGAAATGCACTCCCAATTAATAGAGCCCTTAAGTGGCTCCCGACAAATGGCACGGAGTGGTGTAATCCCTTCTCTGTAGTTATAACTTGTGACAGTGGTTCTCACCGTAATAATATGAAAATAAAAAGAATTATAATATAGTGCTCGCCATGTGAAGATGAGTGGATAAAATAAATAGGAAAAAAAGAGGAGCATAAACATATTTTTGCTCAGTCCTCACAACATAGGTAATATCATCTCCACCAAGGATACAGTGTCTAGATTTAAGGAACAAACCATGTGATCCAGGAAGGGTTAAAAACGATATCACTTTATTAAAATATATTGAAAATACAAAAAGTGCAATAAAATCACACAAACGCGTTTCGTCTTATTGCATGAGCTTTTTCAAAGTGAGGACTTTTTTCTTTTTTCTTGTGAGTACTTTTCCTATTTATTTTATTCGCTCATCCTTAGACAGAAAGCACTTTATTATATTTCTTTTTATTTTCATATTATTGCGATGAGGACCACTATTAAAAGCTATATCCATAGAGTGGGGATTATACCACTCCATGGCACTTGTCATGGATAGCCACTAACGGGCTCTTTAAAATGTGAGTGCATTTCTATATTGTTATACAAGCCAAAGCTGTATCCACTGGCATACTACATTATATTGGCATCTGCTCTGTTTGTATTTTATACACCACGGACCATCCTGCATCGGAACAACACGCTCACACCATATCCATAGGAGCCGCCAACTTGCTTTTAAGTGGAGCTTACTGGAACCCCTACACACTGTAAGTAAATGTTTTATTTTTTACATTCCATCAATCTATACACTATATAGTCTCTTTTTTATGCTTATTCTTCATTTCATATCGAGAACCAATCTAGATGCTGCTCCCTCCATCTGTGTACATGTGTTTATTAATTGCTTATGTATTATTCATTCTATTCTATTACGCCATTCTAGGACACATAGCCTGCCACACACATGATTAGTAACTATAAAATAAACCATGCATGGAATCTTTTATTGGATGGGAAAATAGTAGGCAATTAACTGTTGTCTTAGAAGAGGCTGGAATGGTAGATGGAAATATTTTAGGGGTGTATGAAAGTGTTGCTGCATTTCAAATAGTCCAGTTTAACTAAGATTATGCATTGTCAAACAATAACTTCTAAAATAAAGTGCAATAGCTTACCAAAGTAGAAAAGTGACCTAATTAATATTTAAAAAGAACAACTGTTTATTACAAACCTTTGAATTGCATGAACACTTTGTGCTGTCCATTACATAGATATAGCGGGATTTTAGATAAAATACTCAATTTCTATGTACAGTAATTTTGTTCATCTAATATGATGTGTGCATGCTTGTCAACTTTGGAAAGCAGAGGGATGAGTGGGGTAAGTGCAGAGACTGTTACTGCTAATGTGGAATGTGGATGCTTGCAAAGAGAATGTTTGTTTGACAACCAGTTCACATGTCTGCCAAGATAACAGGCCACCCAGCAGGGTTACCCATCTGATGAGCATTGGTGAAGCCCTAGACTAGAGTATGTGATAAAATGCCTTGACGTTGTCCAGTGAAGCTGCAAATACAGTTCAACTTGCACTCACACTGTACTCTACTCTGCTGGGGATACAAGAGAAAGATGTGATGTTAGGACAGGGAACCAGTTATGACTCTCCTTATAGATTTACTATTGTAGTTATTTTTGTGTGGTTCAAAGGACATGCCGTGCCCAGCTTTTTTGCATTTTAAAAATTTATGCCTCTTTACTATGCTTAATTTTTTTTTTTATGCTCAAAACTGACTGTTCCACCATATCCATGCCTCCCTAGCCACACCCCTTAGGCCAGAAAGTCTTCCTTGTCAAATGTAAGCACACAGTGTCAGCCAGTGGTGTATCCTGGTTTTGTGCTGCCCTAGTCAGGAGGGAGCTGAGCAGACAGCTCAGAGGAAGAGCTCCCTTGCCAGCCGCCCGCCAGCGCACAGCAGCCTGCACGCCCGGCCGGCATGTCAGTTAGCCGCAAGGCTAACAAGCCATTTGCCCTGGGCATTTGGGGGCGGTGTTTTTTGCCGCCCCCCGGAAAATGCCGCCCAAGGCAAATGCCTTGTTTGCCTCGCGGCTAAAACGTCCCTGGTGTCAGCCACGCCAGCATTGAGTGAGCTGCTTTTAATTCACAACCTAGCTGCAGACAGTCAGAAACTACAAGCAGGTAGTAATATACTTACTATATGCTTTCCTGGGTGTCCTCTCCTCCTAATGCAGGTTGCTTTGTAGTTCAGATCTCTTAGTGTTGTAAGTGGCTGAGCTTTTTGCACACAGTTAATAAGGAAGTCTTTTTCTGAAGAAAGGGGGTGTGGCTAAAGAGGCAGGCGTATGGTGCAGCATTCTGCAAAACATTTTTATGCAAAAACTATAATGATTTGAGCATGCAAAAAAACACAAAGAAAATGCATATTAATGGGGCAAAAGCAATGCAAGTTGTATTGGTGCCTGTACTGTCCCTTAAACATTAAAGGAGCACAATAGGGTCAGGAACACAAACATGTATTCCTGACCCTATAGGGTTAAAACCACCATCTAGCCCCCTGTCCCACTCATGCCTACTTAAATGTAGTAAAATCTTACTTGTATTCAAGCCTGAAGCTGCTGGCTTTGTCCCTGTTTCCTTTAGACCTGCCTGCTGACATCAGCAGAAGTGGTAGCCTGATCCAATCACAATGCTTCCCCATAGGATTGGCTGAGACTGACAAACAGGCAGATCAGGAGCAGAGCCAGCACAATTCAAACACAGTCCTGGCCAATCAACATCTCCTCATAGAGATACATTGAATCAATGAATCTCTATGAGGAAAGTTCAGTGTCTGCATGCAGAGGGTGGAGACACTGAATGTTTGGATGCATTTTAGGCAGCCATGACCCAGGAAAGATCTCTAACAGCCATCTAAGGAGTGGCCAGTGAAGTTGGGCTGTAATTGAAAAGACAGTGTTTACAGCAAAAAGCCTCAAGGGAATGATTCTACTCACCAGAACAAATTTAATAAGCTGTAGTTGTTCTAATTAATACAGTGTCCCTTTAATGACTTAATTTTTTTATGCCAAAAAGATTATATGGATGACTTACAAAATGTCTCCCACACTAATGTCAGCCTAGTTCAATATTCTTCAGTCAACAAAAGTTACTAAGAGAAGTTAAGAATGTTTTAATTAGATAATGCATTTCATTGCTGTCTGCTGGTTGTCCTTTTGCATAGTTATTGGGTCATTGGTTATATTATACAACTAAATACAGGCAAAATTAAACAGAAACTACTAAATGGAGTCAGGATAACTTCTCACAAATATGTGGGGAGTCCCTCCTCCATAAACGAGAACCTCTAAACGAACATATTAACATCTTAGTGTGAGTCTGTCTCTAATCCCCTTCCCTAATTCTGATGAGCATTTGGCTTCACCAATGGGAGTGAGCCAATTGAAAGATACTCCCACTTAACGTCTGATACGATTGGATTGGATGATGGAGGTAGGAGTGAGGGCTCTATGTCCTCATTTAAACACTCCTGGGAACACGTGACACTGAGCTCTTGACAGAGGCGTATCCTTACGCCGAAATGCGCGTCGAGCACTTTTGGTGCCGATGTTCTACATTTGATATTAGGTCCTGGGAGAGTTAGTCTGCAAGAGGTAGTTTTATTTGACGTGGAAGTGGGGTTTACTAGGCAGGCTGCCTCGAAGCAGCTACAGGAGATGGGGGCTTTGGGTATCGACCTAGCAGGATGCCTTACAGTAGCATCAGGAGATAGGGATTTTTGGAATCACCTACAGGTTAGTGACAGCCAGCGACTGTGTGACCGGATATTGGTATTTAACAAACTCCTATAACTTCTGTGATCTAACGATTTGGCAGTTAGTACTTTGAAGCATTTGATGCTTACATAACAGCTACAATATACAACAAGCTGGATAGTCACTTGTGTGTAGTAATTCTAACACTTCAGCCCGTTTTGGCGATACTGCCCCTAAATGCATTGTTTTTAGACAAGCCCCCCCTTTTTTTCAGCTATCCCCTCCTCTACTTTGTTTGGAGCTGGGTACATCGTGTCCACGCCATAGTGAACCCTTTGATTAATATGGTCTAATTAAGGGATATACAAGAATACCTATACTTTGTAAACTGTGTATACCAAGTCCACTTAGTAACACTATCTAATTAGAACAACTACGTATCCATTAGTGTGCGGTGGCTAACAGACTCAGTTTTACTGGAAGTTAGGTATCAATTCAAACGGGATACAGTGTATATCACTGTTTATTGTTGATTTGTCTGTGTGACCATATTCAGTTTATTCCTTATTCCTACAGCCACTAATTACTTGTACCTTGATACTCTGGAGGTATCGATTTACTGAACTATTAAATTACTCAAATTTGAGAATACTTATAATAGCTATTAAAATCCTCTTACTACTTGAAGTGGCCTTTGAGACCACTTTACCCAGAATTTCAAAGGTGTATTATCACTCTGTTTATTCACGATGTGACATTTGTTTGGGTTTTGGTTTTTCACATAGAACCTACTGTTCTAGTTAGGCTCTTTATATTTTAATATCCTAATATTCGGCTTTAATAAAGGTTCATACCACTTACAAAATTTTTTACTTTTAAAGGTACTTCTTTTGGTGGAGTGTGAGTCCGCACACTTTAAGTGGGCGGTCTTCCCATCCCACTTTATTTTTCGTCTAAACCAAAGGCTTATACCATATTTATGGATAGTTAATTCGTTTAGAAGTTCTCGTTTATGGAGGAGGGACTCCCCACATATTTGTGAGGAGTTATCCTGACTCCATTAAGTAGTTTCTGTTCAATTTTCTTTGGGTTATGCCCTTGAGTTCCTCTGTAACCGATTAGGAGGCACTAGTGCTGACTAGTGTAGCCGTGTTGCTGCCTCTTGTACAGGCAAAATTAGTTTTATCTCACTCAATTGATTATATTGCTTGGAGTCCTCTGGCACTGTGCCTCCATTCAGTGTTCTCCCATTTTGAAGCAGTTTAAAACTAAATGAGGGTTCATGGCCCCCACAGGGGGTATGTCTAAGGTGGAAATTACACTCTTCCTTCTAGGACCTGATGAAAGTTTATGATTTTCAACTGAAAATCACCCATGAGCGGTGACCATCTTTGGGATTTTTGTGTACATATATATAAAACTTGTCACAGCAGGCTTATGTAATGTATGATCATATACTGTAGGTGAGGTGTTTGTTTTGTAAATTACATGAGCTTTGAAATTGCTGGTTACTAAATGCGTGAGTGTGCTGTATGTTGTATGAATTGACCTCCTCTTGGAGATCTACATTATATATATATATATATATATATATATATATATATATATATATATACAGGGAGTGCAGAATTATTAGGCAAGTTGTATTTTTGAGGATTAATTTTATTATTGAACAACAACCATGTTCTCAATGAACCCAAAAAACTCATTAATATCAAAGCTGAATATTTTTGGAAGTAGTTTTTAGTTTGTTTTTAGTTATAGCTATTTTAGGGGGATATCTGTGTGTGCAGGTGACTATTACTGTGCATAATTATTAGGCAACTTAACAAAAAACAAATATATACCCATTTCAATTATTTATTTTTACCAGTGAAACCAATATAACATCTCAACATTCACAAATATACATTTCTGACATTCAAAAACATAACAAAAACAAATCAGTGACCAATATAGCCACCTTTCTTTGCAAGGACACTCAAAAGCCTGCCATCCATGGATTCTGTCAGTGTTTTGATCTGTTCACCATCAACATTGCGTGCAGCAGCAACCACAGCCTCCCAGACACTGTTCAGAGAGGTGTACTGTTTTCCCTCCTTGTAAATCTCACATTTGATGATGGACCACAGGTTCTCAATGGGGTTCAGATCAGGTGAACAAGGAGGCCATGTCATTAGATTTTCTTCTTTTATACCCTTTCTTGCCAGCCACGCTGTGGAGTACTTGGACGCGTGTGATGGAGCATTGTCCTGCATGAAAATCATGTTTTTCTTGAAGGATGCAGACTTCTTCCTGTACCACTGCTTGAAGAAGGTGTCTTCCAGAAACTGGGAGTTGAGCTTGACTCCATCCTCAACCCGAAAAGGCCCCACAAGCTCATCTTTGATGATACCAGCCCAAACCAGTACTCCATCTCCACCTTGCTGGCGCCTGAGTCGGACTTGAGCTCTCTGCCCTTTACCAATCCATCCATCTGGCCCATCAAGACTCACTCTCATTTCATCAGTCCATAAAACCTTAGAAAAATCAGTCTTGAGATATTTCTTGGCCCAGTCTTGACGTTTCAGCTTGTGTGTCTTGTTCAGTGGTGGTCGTCTTTCAGCCTTTCTTACCTTGGCCATGTCTCTGAGTATTGCACACCTTGTGCTTTTGGGCACTCCAGTGATGTTGCAGCTCTGAAATATGGCCAAACTGGTGGCAAGTGGCATCTTGGCAGCTGCACGCTTGACTTTTCTCAGTTCATGGGCAGTTATTTTGCGCCTTGGTTTCTCCACACGCTTCTTGCGACCCTGTTGACTATTTTGAATGAAACGCTTGATTGTTCGATGATCACGCTTCAGAAGCTTTGCAATTTTAAGAGTGCTGCATCCCTCTGCAAGATATCTCACTATTTTTAACTTTTCTGAGCCTGTCAAGTCCTTCTTTTGACCCATTTTGCCAAAGGAAAGGAGGTTGCCTAATAATTATGCACACCTGATATAGGGTGTTGATGTCATTAGACCACACCCCTTCTCATTACAGAGATGCACATCACCTAATATGCTTAATTGGTAGCAGTGGCGTACACACAACCCATGGGGCCCCGGTGCGAAAACTGATCCGTGGGCCCCCCCCCCCCCCCCGCGCTTACTCTGCGCGGGCTGGGGCCGCAACACATGCGGCGGGCACCTGGTCGCAGGGCTGCGACCCGTGCGACCGCGGTATGTACACCAGTGCATGCATAAACACATACACTTAAAGGACCACTACAGACACCCAGATCAAATCAGCTCAATGAAGTGGTCTGGGTGCCAGGTCTCTCTAGTTTTAACCCTGCAGCTGAAAACATAGCAGTTTCAGAGAAACTGCTATGTTTCACTGAGGGTTAATCCAGCCTCTAGTGGCTGTCTCATTGACAGCCGCTAGAGGATTTTCTGCGATTCTCACTGTGAAAATCACAGTGAGAAGACGCTGAACGTCCATAGGAAAGCATTGAGTAATGCTTTCCTATGGGCGGTTTGAATGCGCGCGTGGCTCTTGCCACGCATGTGCATTCGGAGCTGAGAGGCGGATCGGGACGGAGAGATCCCCAGCGCCAAGGGAGTCCGGCGCTGGAGAAAGGTAAGTGCTTTAGACACACACACTCTCATGAACAGACGCACACATTTACTGGCAGACACACACTCAGTGACAGACACACACACTAACACACACACACTCTAACACTAACACACACTAACACTAACACACTCACTAACACACAAACACACTCACTAACACACAAACACACTCACTAACACACACACACACTCACTAACACACTCACTAACACACACTAACACACACACTAACACACTCACTAACACTAACGCACTAACACTAACGCACTAACACTAACGCACTCACTAACACACTCACTCTAACACACTCACTCTAACACACACTAACACACTCACTCACACTAACACACTCACTAACACACACTAACACACTCACACTAACACACACTAACACACTCACACTAACACACTCACTCACACTAACACACTCACTCACACTAACACACTCACTAACACTAACACACTCACTAACACTAACACACTAACACTAACACACTAACACTAACACACTAACACTAACACACTCACTAACACACTCACTAACACTAACACACTCACTAACACACTAACACACTCACTAACACACTAACACTAACACACACACACTAACACCAACACACTCGCTAACACCAACACACTCACTAACACTAACACACTCACTAACACACTCACTCACACTAATACACTCACACACTCACTCACACTAACACACTCACTCACACTAACACACTCACACTAATACACTCACTAACACACACACTAACACACTCACTAACACTAACGCACTCACTAACACACTCACTAGCACACACACACTAACACACTCACTGACACACTCACTGACACACTCACTGACACACTCACTGACACACTCACTGACACACTCACTCTAACACACTCACTCTAACACACTCACTCTAACACACTCACTCTAACACACTCACTCTAACACACTCACTCTAACACACTCACTAACACTAATACACTCACTAACACTAATACACTCACTAACACTAACACACTCACTAACACACACACACACACACACACTAACACCAACACACTCACTAACACTAACACACTAACACACTCACTAACGCTAACACACTCACTAACACACTAACACTAACACACTCACTAACACTAACACTAACACACACACACTAACACACTCACTAACACTAACACACTAACACACTCACTCACACTAATACACTCACTCACACTAACACACTCACTCACACTAACACACTCACTAACACACTCACTAACACACACACTAACACACACACACTAACACACACACACTAACACACACACACTAACACACACACACACTAACACACTCACTAGAACACACTCACTAGAACACACTCACTCTAACACACTCACTCTAACACACTCACTCTAACACACTCACTCTAACACACACTAACACACTCACTCACACTAACACACGTTTTTTTTTTTTTTTTAATTTAATCCCCCCAGCCTCCTTACCTGTGGGAGATCTGAGGGGATTCCCTGGGGTCCAGTGGTGCTGCTGGGCTCCTGGGGGGCGGTCACCCGGCAGCCGGTCAGGCTGGCGGGCGCGCGAGGGAGCACTGTCCCCTGGGTGCTCCCTCTTCAGCTCCCTCGCGCGCCGCGTACTGATGCCGGAGCCGGAAGATGACGTCATCTTCCGGCTCCGGTTTCAGTGCGGTGCGCGAGGGAGCTGAAGAGGGAGCACCCAGTGGACAGTGCTCCCTCGCGCGCCCGCCAGCCGGGTGACAGCAGGGCCAGCCTCGGGGGGCCCTGAGGTGGCCAGCTCCTGGGCCCCCCAGCAGAAGAGGCTGGCCCAGTGACCTACATACCTGGGTCGCAGGGCGGCCGGGCCCCCTGGTGGGCCGGGCCCGGTCGCAGCCGCGACCCCTGCGACCCCGGTATGTACGCCACTGATTGGTAGTAGGCTTTCGAGCCTATACAGCTTGGAGTAAGACAACATGCATAAAGAGGATGATGTGGTCAAAATACTAATTTGCCTAATAATTCTGCACGCAGTGTATATATATATATATAATGCATAGTTTGTATATTATTTTTGTCATCACACTTAACTCACAAATGCTATGTTTCTAATAACGTAGTAATTATGTCTTCTGTCCAAATTGCACTTTTGCAGAGTAAGAGTAGCTGTTTTTATGCTCTCTAGAAGAGAACCTGTATAGTGATTTATATGACAAGTTCTCCTCCAAAGAGGTAGCGGATTACTGCTGGTTTGTAGAACTTACCATTCAACAGCCTTGTGTTTATCTATTTTAAAAAGTCGTTGAAACATTCTAAATTACTTTTGTGTTGCAATAGTACACAGAGACAATATGTGAGCTACTGCTATGGACTTTGCTTGTTAGGCAATTAATTGCTGTAAAATGTCATGCAATATCCTACAGGTGGAGATGGCAGAAAAAACAAACAGGATTACTCACTCCGGTTGTTTGAATTCTCGCTTTAGTAAATAATTAGCCAGTGTAAATCGTGGAAGCCACTAGAGGCTTGATTAACCTTGCAGTGTAAACATTTCAGCTGCAGGGTTAAAACTAGGAGGACCTGGCACCCAGACCACTTCATTGAGCTGAAGTGGTCTGGATGCCTATAGTGGTCCTTTATATCATTGAGAATACAGGTGGATCTGAAATCAAAACCAAAATTCCACAGCTAAATCTAAACTTATCAGATATACATTTTACGTTCTCTAAATGTTTGTTATATGAAGAAAATCTAAATTTAAGCATTACTGTTTCTTTAAACATAGTTATATGTAATATATATATATATATATATATATATATAATTATTGCGTAACAGGTTAAGAATTATGGATATAAAATATAGCATACTATATATATATAGTGTACTTAAATATATTCATTCATATATAGGTGTGATTTATTTAAAGGACCAGTAATGATAATATGAATTATGGTTTATATGTCAGATCATTATTTTATAAAATGTGACTTTTGATTATAACAAAGCATTTTAGGTATGGTTGATCCATACTTAATGGTAGATGATGTTTAAAAAGCTATGTGCACTTTAAATTTTGGGTGTGTGAAAACTGTTTGCATGTAAAAGGAGCTTGATTAAGTTAAATCTATTAACTGAGCACATTCAGTAACAGTTGGTCAGAACCATCTATATCTGCTGGACTTATAGGTCAGCAGAATCTGAGACATTGTCAATAGATATTTTGCCAAAGTTCATACTGTGTTCAAATACCACAGATTTTGAGCTATTTAGCATAATAATATTGGGCTTGGTATAGAAACCCATGACTTGGGATCACAGTAGATCCTGTTCATACCCATGGGATTGTATATATTACTTGGCGCAAGAAGGGATTGGCCTCAAGCAAAAAGATATAGAGTTATCCCCAAAGTGAAAAGAGATTTAAAACATGGTAGAAAGCAAGTGGTAGAAATAAACATTAACATGCCCAGAGATTACTGTGTTTCTCCAGAGGTTCAGTAATTAGTTATCAAGCTTGTGGCTTCTGGATCGTAACCGTCAAGATTCTAAGTATAAACATTATAGAACACAGTACATTCCAAATATTGAAAGATTGTAATGAAAATGTGCATGAACTCTCTTACATTCTAATGTTAGGAGTCCTAAATTATATATAATGTATAATATATAAGCTTTTCTTTGGTAAGAAATTATACTTCCAAGTTAATTTCATGCATTTTGCCCTTGCTGCTTCATTAAAAACTCACCAGATATCTAGGATTACAAGTTAATTGGATACCCCACTCGTCCCCATTAAAAAAAAAAATCACTGATTTCAAGAGAGATTGGCACTTTTATAAGTTGATTGGAGAAAATTTAGAATCACCTTCCTGGCAGTCGAGCTGACAACCAGGAGGGCTCCTGGTTTACATTGCTTGAAAGAACGTTTAAAGAAGCACTATAGGGTCAGGAACACAAACGTATTCCTGACCCTATTGGGTTAAAACCACCATCTAGCCCCCTGGGCACCTCATGCTTCTAAAAATATTGTAAAATCTTACTTGAATTCATGCCTGCAGCTGCATAGTTTGTCCCTGTTTCCTTTAGACCTGCCTGCTGACATCAGCAGAAGTGGTAGCCTGCTCCAATCACAGTGCTTCCTCGTTGGATTGGATGAGACTGACAAACAGGCAGATATGGGGCAGAGCCAGCACAATTCAAACACAGCCCTGGCCAATCAGCATCTCCTCATAGAGATGAACTGAATCAATGAATCTCTATGAGGAAAGTTAATGGTTGGATGCATTTTAGGCAGCCATAACCCAGGAAGGATCTCTAACAGCCATCTAAGGAGTGGCCAGTGAAGTTATCACTAGGCTGTAATGTAAACACTGCATTTTCTCTGAAAAGACAGTGTTTGCAGCAAAAATCCTGAAGGTAATGATTCTACTCACCAGAACAAATACAATAAGCTGTAGTTGTTCTGGTGACTATAGTGTCCCTTTTTTTATGCCGAAAAGATTATATGGATGACTTACAAAATGTCTCCCAAGCTAATGTCAGTCAAGTTCAATATTCTATCTTCAGTCAGCAAAAGTTACTAAGAGAAGTTAAGAATGTTTTAATAAGATAATCCATTTCATTGCTGTCTGCTGGTTGTCCTTTTGCATAGTTATTGGGTAATTTGTTATATCTAAACAACTAAATACAGGCAAAATTAGTTGTATCTCACTCAATTGATTATATTGCTTGGAGTCCTCTGGCACTGTCCCTCCATTCAGTGTTCTCCCATTTTCAAGCAGTCTAAAACTAAATGCCTGAATGTAATGATTCTACTCACCAGAACAAATTCAATAAGCTGTAGTTGTTCTGGTGACTATAGTGTCCCTTTAAGTGGAAGGGAAGAGCTTCTGTAGGGAAGCATTACTAAATTCTTCCCTAGAAGAAGCATTCTGTTGGACAATCGCCTCATTTGATTGGCGCATTCACAGCAATCGTCACACAGGCACTAATTTTCTTTCCTCAGGAAGGAGAGACTATCCTCAGTAATAGTCTAACTGGGTTTGGAGTGAGCAACAGCGAGTAGTAACTCACTACTGAATAAGATTATGAATAAACAATATTTTTCTTTTAGGGGGGGGGGATGGCGGGTAGACATCTGGCACTGTTAGGAATAAAGGAACATTCCAATCATTAAAACTGAATATTGTTTTTTTTTAATTTAAATGTTCATAATGGGAATTTACGTACGCAATTAAGTGGCAGTTTACCGTCATAAGTATGGAAGAGATATAATCTTTACCTAGAATTATGGTTTTCGTCAGACTCTTAAGATATTTGCATATATGTATGTATATAGAGACTGTGAGTGAGGGTGAATGCACTGAAAACCCTGCATTTGTATGGATATTTATAAAATTTATAATGGGGGGTTTCATAAGGACAATCAAATTGATTTTCCTTGGGATATTTTTAGAACTTCTCCCCAGAATGCGCTAACTCCCAATCTTCATATTATATATATATATATATATATATATATATATATATATTGTCATCAATAAAATCAATTTATTTTTCTTTTCTGAAATCTCTCGTTTGTGCCTTTAGAATTAATACTTGAACACGTTCCTCCTATATATCACCTAAGTTTGATAACGTTTCTTATCCAGTTACTACCAATAAAACATTCAAAAATAGCATAAAACAATGCAAATAAAAATATATTATGCCAAAGTTGTTTCATCTTGGAGAACCACAATAATTCTGGCGTTTGAATGCATCTGAAACAATATTGCATATATTCAGTCACTTTGTCCTTGTAAAAAGCATTTGTTGAAATGTGTACAGTATGTGCGTAATAAAGTCTTATCTATTGTCCACTTTTCTTTTGTGTATTTAATGTTTGTGGAGAGCAATAGAGGGATACTATTGAAACTTTTATTGGTGTGGCATTAAGAGAACAAACTAATTGTATTTAAGCCTTTGGGACGCAATGGAAATCCCATTTAAATTAACCTATAATTTTTATATAATAATATATTATGCGAATGTCCATTGTTGGGGTAAGCAACATTAGATCCACGCTATCTTATCAACAGTGGGCACATACGGTTAATTGGCACAACGATCTTATTCTGAGTTTTTAAAATTGTATCAAGTTTTCCTTAAACCAAACATTATATTATTTGTCAACTGATCTAATTAATGCCAAAAAATGCATTGTAAAAAAAAGTGAAGCAATGCTTGCTTGACCACCAGCTTATTTTTTTTATTTTTTAATAATATATATGACTACATACTCTGTTGCGATCTATTTTTAAAGGGACAATGTAGTCACTATAACTATTTAAACTCTTTAAATTATAGTGCTTGGAGTCCCCTGGCACTGCCCCTCCATTCAGGGTTAAACCATTGTAGAGCAGTTTAGCACTAAATAAGGGTTCTCTTGGCCACCCACAGTCCATCCCCTTCTGGATGTGTGTCTGAGGCAGAAATTACACACTTCCTTGTAGTCATACCCTTCATACCATTGTCTCGTGCTCTGATAGGCTAAAAGCAGTCAGCTGAATCTCTCAACCACTCACAGCTTCCAAATGCTGCTCAGGCTAATACTTTCTCATTAGCCAAAGTGTCTCTTTAAATAGTTATATGGTTCTACGTATACAGTTTATTAAAAAAATTATAATAATTAAACATTAGAGCATAACTGTACATATACCGGATAGTGAATATAAATGAGAATTAAGAAAAGTACAACCTTAGTATAAAGCTCATGACAATGCCCAACTTATCTGACATAAAGATTTTGTTGTTTTCTCGTTATTATAAAAAGTGCCGTGATTTTACATTTACTGCTGTTATTTTCCATGATCATTGTTCATTTAAGCGCAAGTGACATGTCACCGTATACCTGTCTGTCATTTTCTGCACTACCAAAATAAAGAATGTTAAAAAAAATTGCCAATATACAACTCAACTCATCCCATAGTAATATGCTTAAGAGAGTAAACAATAAAATTAAAACCCAATTGGCAGTATGGACATTAAATTAAGATATGAGTTCAATTACATTGAAATGACAGGCAATCGTGGAACATGTATAGGGGGAAAGTGGGAAAATATGAGAAAGAAAATTAAAAGTAAAATAAGAGAAATTGGGTTGAATGGGGAAAGAAAAACAGAGCTTAGAAAGTAGGTGTTAAAATGCCTGACTTGATCAGCCACAACAAAAAACACTGACAGGTGAAGTGAATAGCATTGAGTATATTGTTACAATGGACACTGTCAAGGGATGGGATATATTAGGCTGTAAGTGAACAGTCCATTCTTGAATTTCATGTAATGGAAGCAGAAAAAAGGGGTAACCAATGAGTGACCAAGGCCAAATAGTGATGACTAGACGACTGCGTCATAGTATATCTAAAACAGCAAGTTTTGTTGGGTGTTCCCGGTGGTTAGCACCTACCTAAAGATGCGCAAGGAAGTACAACTGGTGAACCGGCGTCGGGTTATGTGCACCAAAGACTCATTGATACACGTGGGGAGTGAAGGCTAGCACATCTGGTCACACAGAGGAGCTACTGTTGCTCAAATTGCTGACAACTTTAATGCTGGCCATGATAGAAAGGTGTCAGAACACACTGTGCATTACAGTTTGCTGCATATGGGGATGTGTAGCCACAGGCCGCTCAAGAGTGCCCATGATGACCCCTGTCCACCACCTTCAATGGGGACATAAGCACCAGAGCTGGAGCATGGAACAATAGAAGGTTGCCTGGTTTGATGAATCACGTTTTCTTTTAGATCGGGTGGATGGCTGGAAGTGTATCATTTACCTGGGGAAGAGATGGCAGTAGGATGCACTTGAAAAAAGCAGGCCGGTGAGGGAGTGTTATGCTCTGGGCAATGTTCTCCTGGGAAACCTTAATTTGACACATACCACCTACCTAGAGATTGTTGCAGATCATGTATAACCCTTGGTGTTCCTTGATGGTAGTGGCTTCTTTCAGCAGGGTAATGCACCTTGCTTCACTACATAAATTGTTTAGGAATGGGTTGACGAACATGAAGAGTTCAAGATGATGTCTTGGTCTCCAAATTCACCAGATTCTCACTCCGGCTGAGAATCTGTGCGATGTGGTGGAACAACAAATTCGATCCATGGAGGCCCCATCTCAAAACTTGCAGCGATTAAATGATCGTCTGTTAATGTTGTAAAGCCAGATAGCACAGGACACATTCAGAGGTTTTGTGGAGTCTGTGCCTCGATGAATCAGTGCTGTTTTCCAGCACAAGGGGGACATACGCGATATTTGGCAGGAAGTGTTAATGTTGTGACTGATCAGTGTATGTTGCTATCCATTGCCTCTGTCTGACCCAGAGTAGACTTAATTAAGGACAATTGTCACCACAAATCTGTTCTTAATATAATCAACCTTTTATCAAGTATTGAAAGGATGTTATCCTGATTTACTAAAAGTCACATTTTCTTTAAAGTCTCATATATATCTCAAGCTCTCAGCTTCCTCCAGTTACTTCCTAGTTCCAATACTTGGTGCTGAATGCGTGGTCTACTTGCGCAGCATGTGTAGTAGAAATCTACATGCCATGAAATTGTCAAGTATGGCCACCTGCCACATGGGGAGGGGGGGCGGCTGGGGCAGCTAACATTTTGGTAATCGCAACTCTGTGAGTACAGTGCAGCAGAATGTTAAAAAGGGATGTGGTCTACTTGTTGCCAGATCCCTTTGTTAGGCAACACCAATACCCACTCAATGGCAGTTCGGAGTCTTTCAAAGAATAAAAGCTCAGACAATTAGTTTATATGAGAGCAGCATTTGATTGGCGCAGTGCGGCAAGGCCTAAAAGGTATTAATATTAATATTAACTTTCAAACCATCACAAGAGAAGGTTTGTCATTGGTTTCACTATAGTGTTTGAAATGCATGTATGTATTGCTAATGCTATAGTGTTCATTTAAGCATACACCGGAATTCTGTAGACAGCGGGAACCACAGCTCGGTGTTAGGAGGATAGCTAGATCGTACATGCCAATTGGACTGAAACTTACTAATGATTTAAATGCAGAAATATCTCCCACGCAAGTATATTCAGGTAAAAAAGAAAATTATTTAGCAAGCATTGAAAAAAACATCAAAGATCATCACCAAAACTAAATAGTTTCACATAATCAAACCATGGGTCTGCTGGAGTGGGAGTTGTTACTTCTGCAATGAGGTTCCTCTGTTTGCCAATTTCAGTTGTTTGCATTTGTAATACAAGAGCAAATAAAACACAGTCCTGAGTGCTGATGCACATTCTCACATTATTGATCTGGGCACTTCTATTTCCAGCATGGTCAATATTGATAAATAGAGATGTCGCGAACATAACATTTTCCGTTCGCAAACGGCGAACGCGAATTTCTGCAAATGTTAGCGAACGGGCGAACCGCCATAGAATTCAATAGGCAGGTGAATTTTAAAACCCACAGGGACTCTTTCTGGCCACAATAGTAATGGAAAAGTTGTTTCAAGGGGACTAACACCTGGACTGTGGCATGCCGGAGGGGGATCCATGGCAAAACTCCCATGGAAAATTACATAGTTGATGCAGAGTCTGGTTTTAATCCATAAAGGGCATAAATCACCTAACATTCCTAAATTGTTTGGAATAACGTGCTTTAAAACATCAGGTATGATGTTGTATCGATCAGGTAGTGTAAGGGTTATGCTCGCTTCACAGTGACAGACCGAACTCCCCATTTAACGCACCGCAGAGAACCGCAAACAGTCCATTTGCACAACCGCAAACTCCCCATTTGCACAAGGTTGGATACCAAGCTAGCCATGTCCTGTTCCTTGTCCTCACTGCTAGCCATGTCCCGTTCCTTGTCCTCACATTGAAGGTCTCTTCCTCCACCCAGCCACGTACAACACCAAGGGTCCCCGAAAGGTGACAACAAGCCCCCTGGGACGCCTGCTGTGTTTCGTCTTCCACCTCCTCAAAGCCACCTTCCTCCTCTGACTCCTCTTCTTCAGACTCCTCTCTCTGTGTTGCACTCTCTGCGTTATTATAAGGTGTGTTAAGTAGTACTATTCCTATGAGTTTAATCCCTGTTACGTCCCCTATCAAGGGACGTGTATATGGCATCGATTTTAAGAACCGGGAGATGGAAAAAGATGCTTGGTTGGTCCTCCTACTTCAAATTTGGGGAACTGCGCGTGTAATCTAATGTGCCACCAGATAGGAGTGGTGTGTTAAGTAGTACTATTCTTATCAGTTTAATCCCTGTTACGTCCCCCTCATCAGGCCTTTTTTAGTCGAATGTATCGCCCACTGTCAGTCCCTTCGGGATCCATCCCTCATTCATCTTAATAAAGGTGAGGTAATCTAGACTTTTTTGACCTAGGCGACTTCTCTTCTCCGTTTGCACTGAAGGTCCTTTCTGACAGGACAATTGAAGCGGGGCAGGCCAGAAGTTCTATCGCAAATTGGGATAGCTCAGGCCACAGGTCAAGCCTGCACACCCAGTAGTCAAGGGGTTCATCACTCCTCAGAGTCTCGATATCTGCAGTTAAGGCGAGGTAGTCTGCTACCTGTCGGTCGAGTCGTTCTCTGAGGGTGGACCCCGAAGCGCTCTGGCGATGCGTAGGACTTAAAAAGCTCTGCATGTCCTCCATCAACAACATGTCTATAAAGCGTCCTGTCCTTACCGGCGTGGTCGTGGGAGGAGGAGGATTACTTTCACCTCTTCCCCTGTTAGATTCCCGTTGTGCTGTGACATCACCCTTATACGCTGTGTAAAGCATACTTTTTAATTTATTTTGGAACTGCTGCATCCTTTCCGACTTGCGGTAAGTCGGTAACATTTCAGGCACTTTCTGCTTATACCGGGGGTCTAGTAGCGTGGACACCCAGTACAGGTCGTTCTCCTTCAGCCTTTTTATACGAGGGTCCCTCAACAGGCACGACAGCATGAAAGACCCCATTTGCACAAGGTTGGATGCCGAGCTACTCATGTCCCGTTCCTCGTCCTCAGTGATCTCACTGAAGGTATGTTCTTCCCTCCAGCCACGTACAACAGCACGGGTACCAGATAGGTGGCAACGAGCACCCTGGGATGCCTGTTGTGGTTAGTCGTCCTCCTCCTCCTCAAAGCCACATTCCTGCTCTGACTCCTCTTCCTCACAATCCTCTTCCAGCGTTGCCGCAGGTCCAGCAAGCGATGCTGATAAGGCTGTTTCTGATGGTGACCACAACTCTTCCTCTTCACGCTCATCTACGGCCTGATCCAGCACTCTTCGCAGGGCACGTTCCAGGAAGAAAACAAATGGTATGATGTCGCTGATGGTGCCTTCGGTGCGACTGACTATGTTTGTCACCTCCTCAAAAGGACGCATGAGCCTACAGGCCCTAACGTGGCAAAAAAAATCCCAGCTCCGCAGAGGCTGTCCTAGCACCCCGGTCATACAAATAGTCGTTAACGGCTTTTTCTTGTTGGAGCAGGCGGTCGTAAATTAGGAGTGTTGAATTCCAACATGTTGGGCTGTCGCAAATCAAGCGCCTCACTGGCATGTTGTTTCGCCGCTGGATATCTGAAAAGTGCGCCATGGTCGTGTAGCAACGCCTGAAATGGCCACACACCTTCCTGGCCTGCTTCAGGATGTCCTGTAAGCCTGGGTACTTATGCACAAAGCGTTGTACGATCAGATTACACACATGTGCCATGCACGGCACATGTGTCAACTTGCCCAAATTCAATGCCGCCAAAAGATTTCTTCCGTTGTCACAAACCACTTTGCCGATCTCCAGTTGGTGCGGAGTCAGCCACTGATCCACCTGTGCGTTCAGGGCGGACAGATGTGCTGGTCCGGTGTGACTCTCTGATTTCAGGCAAGTCAACCCCAAGATGGCGTGACACTGCCGTATCCGGGATGTGGAATAGTACCTGGGGAGCTGGGGGGGTGCCGTTGATGTGGTGCAAGACGCAGCAGCAGAAGAGGACTCAGCCGAGGAGGTTATGGAAGAGGATGGAGTAGGAGGAGTAGAGGAGGTGGCAGCAGGCCTGCCTGCAAGTCGTGGCGGTGTCACCAACTCCTCTGCAGAGCCACGCATTCCATGCTTGGCAGCCATCAGCAGGTTTACCCAATGCGCAGTGTAGGTAATATACCTGCCCTGACCATGCTTTGCAGACCAGGTATCAGTGGTCAGATGGACCCTTGCCCCAACACTGTGTGCCAGACATGCCATTACTTCCTTTTGCACAATCGAGTACAGGTTGGGGATTGCCTTTTGTGCAAAATTTCAGCCGGGTACCTTCCACTGCGGTGTCCCAATAGCTACAAATTTTTTGAACGCCTCAGACTCCACCAGCTTCTATGGTAAAAGCTGGCGGGCTAAGAGTTCAGACAAGCCAGCTGTCAGATAGCGGGCAAGGGGATGACTTTGTAACATTGGCTTCTTACGCTCAAACATGTCCTTGACAGCCACCTGACTGTGGGCAGATGAGCAGGAACTGAGAGGGGGTAAGGAGGACAGCAGTGGTTGACGTGGATGAAGATGCTGGACCAGGAGGAGGATGGCGGCTTTGAGTTTGTGTGCTGCTTGTACTCATGTGTTGATCTCATAGGTGTTTGTGATGTGCGATCATGTGCCTTCGCAAAGCAGTTGTACCTAGGTGGGTGTTGGACTTCCCACGACTCAGTTTCTTTTGGCACTGGTTGCAAATGGCATCGCTGTTGTCAGAGGCAGACACACAAAAAAAATGCCACACTGCTGAGCTCTGCAATGACGGCATTCTGGTGGTGGCAACAGCATGCGTTGATTGGCGTGCTGTCTGGCTGACCCCGGGTGCCGGTGCATGCTGTCTGACTGTGCCACTAGCGCCTTGCGACGACCTCCCCCTTCTTCCAACTCCTCTCCTTCTCCTCTCTGTCTCCCCATCTGAACTTTCCCCCTGTTCTTCTTCTCTTCTAGCGGGCACCCACGTGACATCCACGGACGCATCGTCATCATCAACCGCTTCACTTGTATCTGACAACTCAGCAAAGGAAGCAGCAGCGGGTACAACATCATCATCACACCGTACGTCCATGTGTGTAATGCTGCCTGACTAAGACATATCCCTGTTATCTACATCCTCTGGCAATAATGGTTGCGCATCACTCATTTCTTCCAACTGATGTGTATATAACTGCTCTGACAGATCAAGTGAAGCGGCTGTGGTGCTAGTGTTGGTGGTGGCGGCAGGCGGGTGAGTGGTATCTTAAGAGGTGCCTGAAGCTAAGCTAGAGGAGGATGGTGCGTCAAGGTTCCGAGCGGAAGCTGTAGAAGATTGGGTGTCCTGTGTTAGCCAGTCAACTATGTCCTCAGAACTTTTCGAGTTCAGGGTACGTGGCCTCTGAACACTGGGCATTATTCTAGGGCCAAAGGGAATCACAGCACCACGACCACGACAGCCCCTGCGGGGTGGCCTGCCTCTGCCTGTCATTTTTTTTCCCGATTAGTGGTACTATGCGTGCAAGCTACTGTGACAACAGATATGAGTGGCACTGTGCACTGGCAGAAGTTGGCAGAGTAGACGCTGTAGGCCTGACACACACGCTTGCAGACAACTAACTGCTATTCAATCTATTACAGTCAAAATTTTGTTTTTTTTAAATGTACTCTACTGTTACACCAGATATGAGTTGCACTGGTGTGACACTGTGCCCTGGCAGGCCCTGAAACGCACACGTGTGAAGGAAACTGACTGCTATTATATTACAGTCAAAAAAGTTGTTGTTTTTTTTAAATGCAAGCTATTGTGACACCAGATATGAGTGGTGGCACTGGGCAAGTGGGCACAGTATACACTGTGAGCCTGACACACACGCTGGCAGGCAGGCAACTGCAATTAGATTACACAGTAAAAAAAACAAAAAAAGCAGACTGATGTTCCAGCCCTAAAAAGGGCTTTTTGGGGTGCTGTCCTTACAGCAGAGATCAGTGAGTCCTTCAGGAATGTAGTGGACACTGAATACACTAGCCTAGCTATCGATTTCCCTATTAAATCAGCAGTAGCTACACTGTCCCTCCTCTTACTAAGAATGCAGCTTCCGAATGAATCTAAAATGGATGCTGTCCAGAAGGTGGGAGGGTCTGGGAGCGAGGGTCTGCTGCTGATTGGCTGGAATGTGTCTGCTGACTGTGAGGTACAGGGTCAAAGTTTACTCAATGAAGACGAATAGGGGGCGGACCGAACATCGCATATGTTCGCCTTCCGTGGCGAACGCGAACAAGCTATGTTCGCCGGGAACTATTCGCCAGCGAACTATTCGGGACATCTCTATTGATAAACATAAACATCTATCTTGGGAGGATCCATACTACTATCTCACACTTCCTAACCCCTGCCATGACATGACAAACTCTCCTTATGCATGAAATATTGATACAATATTATTAGTGATTGCAATCTTTTGTCCTTATGTCTCTTGAATAAATGAATTCAAGTGCTATCAATGATTGAGTAAGTCTTATACTTATTGTTATAATATGATTCTCCAAGATAGAAAAAGTATAAGATTATATAATAATAAATAATATTTTGACACATTAAAGGCCATTCCTTAAAAATGCTGATGTGAACACAAACCCACCATACTATACTTTTCAACACCAGTTTACCATTATATTAAGGAGTTGGAGTGGTGCACCAAGCCAACCGTCAAAACCAGACACATAGTCCCTAGAATACTATGCCACACAGTTTTGTTTCTGGCCTAGAAGGAAAGGTTATATGATAGGTATCGCTTGATGAGTGCATGTATCTTTGAACTGTATGATCTTCTCAATAATCATTTAGAACTACATTTTCAGGCTAAAGGGGCAGTGGATGGGCTGGTCAACTTGTAAAACAACATAAATACATTATTTGGTAATGGTGGCAGCTTCCAAAGAAATACAGGTATTTCCTGTGAGATGGCAAAGTTCACCTTTTCACAGTTGCTACCCACGTTTCTGTTTACGGAAGGAACCCCGGCCAAAGGTGTATTCCCTTCCCTAAGCACCAACAGATTGGCACAGGGTCAAAGGGGTCTTCTATTAACTAGTATGTATAACATAGCAAACTGTATTGCCCGAGGCACCTCTAAATAATTAAGGGATTTTGAAATGCCAGATATACCTTGCCTAGGTTCTCCCTAAACCTAAATCCCTTAAAATGACCAGCAGTTGCCTATATTCGGCTTTATTTGATTTGTAACATCACACAAGAGCCTTTGTATAAATATTATTGTAAAAACACAGAGATCTAGTGGAAACAAACAGAAAATGTACGTCATCATAGCTACCAAAAGCAAACCCTTAAGTGTTCAATTGTACTCATATGTTAAAGAAAAAAAACTTGCATCAGAAATTAAAATGTTTCATTCTAATAATTTATTATAATCCTTAATGGAACCTAAATTAATAGATCCATGCATTCACTTTATGTTTCTGGGAAGCAATATTTAACATTCCACATTTTTTTTCGATATACTTATATATGTATATCAGCAGAAAAAGATCAGCTGCTGAACATTTCCAGTACTTTTCAATTGTTGAAATATAAATATAATGTAAATAAACTGGTCATTGTTCCTATTTACAAATGAAAAATATAACCGGTTATTCTAGAGTAGAATTATCACGTTTCCATCTCTTGTCTTTGTGTTTGAGAATGGTTATTTTGCAAATTACCAGTAGCCAAGAAGTATTAAACGGTAAATGTTCTGAAATGGAAGGATGGTACAAAGGCTATGTGAGATATATGTTTCATGTGATCATATTTTAGATAGCAGAGCCTCTTTATTGCACTTGGAAGATCTTTTTATTATTGGGCCCTCACTTATATTTAGAAACACACAAAATGACAGTGCACAAACTAATAAAAATACCATAGCACAAAATATTGACACAATTCCCTTTAAGTGAAACCTAGTTCTAATCTTCTGAAGAAACAGGGCTGGAAAGTGACTGTAAAGGATCCAGAGCTGAAAATTATAGTCCTTTCCCCCCACCCCCTCAACCCTTTCTGTTAAAAAATATCATCAACCCCAAATGACCTCCCTCATCTGTAAAAGTAGAAATAAAACCCCTATAACCATGCTCTGTTAACTTACACTTATACTGAAGCACTGTCAACAAAAATCTGCTTTTCCTTTGTCCTAACTTAGACTTCGCCACTGAGTGGAGGCCACCTTTGAGGACTCTGCGCATAATTCCACATCTTCTTTAAAATAGTACTTCAAGCAACGATTCATGTTTGCATTATCACAATGAATTCCTCCACTTTCAGTCATGGAGCCCCATGGAACATTCACAGTGTTGACCAAATTATTTTTTGGACAGAACTATTAATAAAAAAATACACTTTCACAGATGCTATTTAGCGAGGTTTGTAAATTTAGGAGGTAGATGACAGTAAAGAAAGGAAGGAGACTTAAATAAAGTGAAGGAAAATAAAATATATTGCCAGTTTGAGATAGACATAAATCATGTTGTCCAAAGACCTGTACATATCTTTCTCTACATATCAATATAAATACATATGATATATAAAGGTCTAGAGCTGAGCAGCCTGTAAGTCAATAACTATCCAGGATCCTGGCTGAATACAGTAAGTATGACTCACTGAATCCATCGTGTCCTTTGAGTCTTTGCGGCATATTCCAATGGAGGACATGAGGATCCACTGTATCAAGAAATGAAAAGTAGAAACATTTTGTGAAATGAGAATTATTTCCCAACGTTATATAAGAGTCATACAATATTACGGACGCATTATCAAGTCCTACACACTGGTTGCTTAATGATTGCATGCAAGCTGGGATAGTTGTCTGCATGTCTACATTCTGACGATGATAGTAATGCAAGGGTGGAGAGCAGACTCTTAACAGAAACCATTTTTCTCACATTTGAAATGTCTGCGTTGATCGGAGTTCCGTCATTCACAAGTCTGAGTCCTAAATGAGCAGGGATTCTAAACAAAGAAAGTCCAGACATCATATAATGGAGGTAAAGATCAAACTCATCGATTCTCAAGGTGGATATCTGGTGGAACAGATGTTATAGATGTAGGCAAACTGAGCGAGCTGTTGTGACCTCTAGTACTAGGGTTAGTAATGATTTTGGTGCTTTTCATCCCCAGCTCTCTTTCTGTCCTCGTACGCCTGTTATAAGACAAAAATTAAAATGAAATATGCATAGCTCATAAAGGTGATTGAAAGAAAAAGAACATAGTATAAAAAATGTATATAGTGAAAATAAAGAAATGGTCTGCACTCTTGAAGCCATCCAAATTTTAGTGCCAGTGCTTGATGGAAGGATCCCACTTGACCTGGCCACAATGAATACAAAAATGAAGAAAATCCTCAGCACATGGAAGTAAAGGTTTATTCAGCCAATAAAGTAAAAGGCAATGTTTCGACATGTATTGTGAGAAAGACTGTGTGTGTTGAAACGCTGTCTGTCACTTTGTTGGCTGAATAAACCACATACCTTTAATGCCATGTGCTGAGGATCTTCTTCATTTTTGTAAATAATGTACGGTATATTATTGACGTCATCACACGTGTTCCCTACATGACAGTATTTAACCTAAATGCACATTTTACTGCAGTTGATCACATATTAAAGTTAAACTAGTAAAAACTGCTCCCTATTTTTAAATTAATTATTAAGGTAATACGCTAAAAATGCAAACATTTGAAATAAAGGGTTTCTAGCAGAAATGTTGCACAGACAGGATCCTTGAACCATAATCACTTCAGTATTCTTTGAGTAACCCTATAATAATTGAAAATGCTATGAATTTAGATTTTTTTTTTTGAATGAAGATATGAACAAGATTCAAAAAGTAATGAAAGCATGCTGCACACAAATAGCATCAGTCACTCATCGACAACATCCAAAAATTTCCATCAGCCAAATGACACTCAGGTTCTTTGAGACTGGTTTAACCTTAAAGTCTTCTCTCCAATGCTATTTAGATCTGCACCGTCCTTCAACTTCTCTCAGATTCTTCAAATTAGAAGCCTTGGACTGGCTTGGACAGTTAGTATTTTGATTGGCTGATTGGCTCTCAGTAAATTAGTAGCTCCCCATTCATAAAACCATACATTTTTCAAGCTAATTTGTGAATGCTGAGCTGATGATTGACTTTGAGCATCAGCTTCTTGATCAAAATCAGGAATGACGCATAATGCAGAGTCACTAAATTTACCTGTTGTACATCTTGAGTATAATTAGCACCAGTGCAAATATAAGAACGACACCTACGACAATGGCAGCAACTATTGCACCAGCACCTGTAAGACAATCATAAAAGAATCAGCATTCAAACTTATGGCCAAAACAAAAATATTACTATATATTGTGTAAAGTCTATATAAACAGAAATTAATAATTACACTTGCAGACTGCTTTAGTGTGAAAACAGTTTTTTAGCATGACAATGGTGATCTCATGTTTGTCACCTCTCAAAATGCTGATTAACTTGTGTGTGATTCCCTTACTTTAAAAATGAGACCTTATTTGCCATATAAGACAGGCTGTAGTAGGACTGATGCGTCCAAACTGCCCTACAGATAAATAAACATTCTGCACATAGTCATCTAAAAAAGTCATAAACAATGTATGTGCTACACCAAGTATTGTGTAAAAAAAGCTGAAGGGCAACTGGGTCCTGTGTGTCTTGGCTGTGTTTTGCATTTCAAAGACTATTATGTGAGATAGAAAATATTATAAGAGACTTATCAAATCTTGATGCTGTCTTGAGGCATATCTATCCCTAGACAAAATATAAAACAACTGATGAGACTTTTATGAAACACTCACACTCAAGTATTTTTTTGTTGTTTCGAAAATGTTTTACTAGGAGGATTAGAAGAATATCAGGGTCATTCACTAAAGCGCAAATTTTTTTGAAATTCAAAGTGAATTTTCCATTTAACGGCAAACGTAGCAGAACTGGACAAATGTTCAGCTACAGGTAAGTCTGGAAATATTTGGACACTGACACAAGTTTTGTTATTTCGGGTGGTTTGGCCCCGTACCCTTGCCGATTTTAGCCAATCCAAGGCTTTCCCTGCGGGAAAGCATTGGATAGGCAAACAATTGGCCAGTTTGATGATTTCACAAAGGGGGCGGGGAGAGCTGAAAATAAGGTAGGTTTTAACCCATTCAGAGGGGGACAAGACACCTAAATGGTGGGTTTTCACTATAGAGTCAGGAATACATGTTTGTGTTCGTTACCCTCAAGTGATCCTTTAAGCTAAAGCTGTTTAGGTGACTATAGTGTTCATTAAATTTGAAATTCTCTTGCACTTCCTGACAATTCTACTTTGGTAAATAACCCTGACATTTTACATGTAGCACCTCTGTGTAAATATAATCTCTGTGCCTCATTACAGGGTTATTTAGTAAAGTGGAAATTGGGAATTCAAAGTGAGGTTCACAATTTAAGGCCAAAGTAGTAATATACTTTATATGATGAACTAATTCCCTCAATACATAGACACACATTGCTTTTATAAAAACAAAGAATAGGTTGACGCATTCAAAAGAGAAATGCAAAATCTTCCTTTCTACTATTTGCAAAACACATCTAATTTCAGCAATTCAGTATCAGGATTATTTATTAAAGTGAGAATTAAAGGTAATTAAAAGTAAATCCGGGAATCAAGGTCAAAGTAACTGTAGAAACCATTACATGCCAGTATACTTTATAGGTTTTCTTCAACCCTTGTTATGAAGTCAGCTACCAGAAGGTGTCTGAACTAATATTAAGGTATATACTTACTCTGATACAGAATCTGTTCCTGTGACCGTGTTGTTATATTTATTGTTGATAATGTTGTAATAGTTAATTGAGGTGCCGTTGCCATGACAACTGTGAAAAGAACAGAATTAAAATATGTTACAATACAAGATATATATGTGGATGTACTATTTTTTTTTTCCAAATATACAAAGTTTCATCAGTTTTTCGATTAATAGTGATATAGAAATTTAGAACGGATAAATCATCCAAGAGATAACCAGAGGCCCCTAATTATTAGGTGTTTGAGCGCTCGGGAAAACCACAGACTTACTCCGTGTAGTTCAAACATCATCTCATCTTTAATTGGGAAAGCATTACATATATAACATTACATTAGTCTACTGTGCATGTGTACATGAAAACAAGCAATTACTTGAGAAAGTCTTATCTAAGAATACCAAGGTTAAAACAAAAGTAACATTTCATGAGGAGAAGAAGCAGCTGCAGAGACTGCTGACAGAAGCAGGAGTGAAACAGTTAGCTTTTAACCCTCTCAGACGTGGAAGAACTCTGAGAGGGTTAAACTTGGGCAAAGGTTTTAACCCTTTATTTACCTTTATCTATGACTATAGTACAATCAATAGGCATTGCCGGAGGGGAGGAAGGCTGTAAGGGTGTATGTATTCCTGACCCTATCATGTTAAAACCACCATATAGACCCCCTGCCCCCTCCCCCCTCCCCCACCCTCCCCCTCTGGATTTTTCATCTTATGCCGTAATTATTTTCAGATTGAGAATACACTGCAATTCCAGCGCCGGCCAGTAGGTGGCGCTGTATGGGGAGAAAGACAGGGATAGGAAACTACATCTTATCCCTGCTTCTCTCTCCTGCCTGAATCCTCAGGGGAGCAGCACAGAGTGCAGCCAGCAAATCCCAGACTGTAGAGACAGCCTATAGATCAGGTAAGTGATGGATGGGGTGGCAGCCTATATATCAGGTAAGTGAGGGATGGGGTGGCAGCCTACAGATCAGGTAAGTGAGAGATGGGGGGTGCCACCTACAGATCAGGTAAGTGAGGCATGATGAATGAGACAGCCTATAGATCAGGTAAGTGAGGGATGGGGGAGACAGCTTACAGGAATGGTCAGCAAGGAGCAGGAAGGTAAAGTAAGAGAAGGAGCAGAAAGGAGAGGGAACAGAAATGAGCAGGAAGGGACATCAAGGAGCAGAAAGGGACAGCAAGGAGCTAGAAGGGCAGCAAGGAGCACAAAGGTAAAGTAGGAGAAGGAGCACCAAGGAACAGACATGAGCAGGAAGGGGCAACAAGGAGCAAGAAGGGCAGCAAGGAGCAGGAAGGGACATCAAGGAGCAGAAAGGAGAAGGAACAGAAATTAGCAGGAAAGGGCCTTCATGGAGCAGGAAGGGTCAGCAAAGAGCAGGAAGGGTCAGCAAGAAGCAGGAACAGGCAGCAAGAAGGAGGAAGGGTCTGCAAAAAAACAGAAAGGGGCAGCAAGGAGCAGAAATGGGCAGCAAGGAGCAGGAAGGGACAGAAGGAGCACAAAGGTAAAGGAGCAAAAAGAATCAGAAGGAGCACAAAGGTAAAGTTGGAGTAGGAGCAGAGAGGAACAGAAAGGGACAGCAAAGAAAAGAAAGGGCAGCAAGGAGAACAAAGGTAAAGTATGAGAAGGAGCAGAAAAGGATCAGAAAGAGAAAGGAGCAGAAGGGCGCAAAAGAAGCAAAAAGGTAAAGGAGCAGAAGGAGCCAAGGAGGAGAGAAGACAGTGTCAGAAGAAAAAGAAGACTGTGTCAAATGAAGGAGAAGAAAATGAGATTTGAGCAGGAAGGACAAGTGAAGTGAACCCTCCACTTTTTTCTGGACACCACATCATAAGGCTTTGGTACCTGGGCCTGGCAGGGAAACATTGGACCTTCTCATCTCCCCAGGTAAAAAAAAAAAAATCAGTATTAATGTGTTCAACTTTAGTTACTGAGTGTCAGGAAGCACAGAGGGCCGCTGGGTAGGGGTGTCGCTGATTGGCTAGAGCGGTCAGCTGGCACTCTAAGCCAATCAGCTGACATTTTTATGAACCGGGAACAAGCGATTGGCTTAGAGCGTCAACTGACCACTCTAGCCAATCTGCAGCACCCATGCCTGATGTCAATCAGCACTTCCTGACACTCTGTTTCAGAAGACGAATACCACTGAGTGACCTGGAGATCTGGAGGTGGAGGAAGCCTTTAGGGTTAAACCATTTGAGAGCGGTTTAACCCCTTAAAGAAAAGAGAACACCCAGGGGCTTCCTGGCATCATATCATTTTCATTTAGATGAAGTGGTTATGGTGACCAGAATGTTCCTTTAATTTGCTTAAGTGTCAGGAATACAAACATGTATTCCTGACACCATAGTTGTGAAGACGTTATTCACCCTGGCTTTATGTGATAATGACTATGACCCTTCCCTGCGCACGTCCATGATTGTATTCAAGTCTGCAGCTGCTGGCTCTGCCTCTGTCTGCTCTCTGCTGACATTGTCAAAAGTGGAAAAGTGGTGGTCTAAGCCAATCACAATGCTTCCTCATAGGATTGGCTGACACTGTCAAGGAGGCAGATCAGGGGCAGAGCCAGCACAAGTCAAACACAACCCTGACCAATCAGCATCTCCTCATAGAGATGAATTGTATCAATGCAACTCTATGAGGGAAGTTCAGTGTCTGCATGCAAAGGGTGGAGACAATGATTGGCAGTGCAGCACCCAGGAAGCACCTGTAGCAGCCATCTGAGGAGTGGCCAGTGGGTTATCACTTGGTTGTAGTGTAAACTCTGCATTTTCTCTGAAAAGACAGTGTTTACTGCCTGAAGGGAATCATTCTACCTCATGCATAGCGTGCGGATGTCCGGCATCATTGAGGTGACCAAAAGTTGCCTAAGCACCCGGTAGTACCTCTAGTGGTTGTCTGGTAGCTCAGGGTTAAGGTTGCTGGTACACTGCACCCAGACCATTTCAATGAGCTGAAGTGGTTTGGGTGCCTATAGTGTCCCTTTAATCCCTTCAGAACAGAAGTAATTGTACAAGTTCTGCCCAAAATAAAACCTGGAATTTGCGCTGCCTGTTCAACCATAATTGACCTCTTTCATATTCGGTGCACCGACATTTATTATATATCATATTGTTTGGGGGAACCAGGGCTTTCATTTCACATCTAATATTTATACATGAAACATAATTTAATTTGAATAAAGTTGAAACAAAATAAGTGTGAGAAATTCTTCATGACATTTTAACAGTAAATGTCAAAATACTGTTAGCTTTTAGTGCAATAAAATACACATATTTGAGTTTAGCGAAGTCTCACGAGTACAACAGATTTTCTGGGATGTTGGAAAGTTACAGGATTACATATAGGGCTTGACCATTTCAGTTTTTACACATTGAAATTTCGACAGTACAGATTTTATAAATGATAAAGAAACAAACGGAAACACAAGTAGCTCTTTTCAGTGTCTGTAAATGAATAAAAATAGGTTATGCTAAAGTGAGATAATATGATACCACAGTGGAATGTTTTTAAATCCAACTGTAATTTTGGAAACGTTCTACAGCTAACAATGATGGTAATTGGCAAGCAGTAAGGGGTTGGTAGTTCCCATTGTGCAATACAATAGAGATATGCTGAGGGTTGATAAAGGTAAACACAGATTTGCACCCCAATAAGTTGCTAATTTATTTGGTCTGCAGCTGAGATTCCTTCTATATTATTTATTATTATTAGTGGTTAAATCTGCATGTTTTTGCTTTCATCCCTCCATCTTCACATGATATATTTTTGTAGTCGTCACCACTTTCACCCCTATGATGAGAACGATTGCGTCTCCACAGGGCCCTAAGCTGGTTTCCTGTCCCCCCTTATTTTCTTCACTTAGGGATGGTAACTGAGGCAACTCAAACTCATGGTTCTGTAGACCCTGTTAATCATTTGGGCCTTAGGTGGCTGCCTAGAGTCACTTTATGGTTGATCCTGCTCTGTCCCCATACCAGCTATTAATTAGTCACTTGACCATCGGCTCTGATTTCCCATCATTCCAAATATACATCAGACACTTTTTTTCATATATATATATATATATATTTATAACCTGATTTTGTTTCCTCCACTGTATTGTTATTTTAATAATGCAATGAAACAGAATATGTTGTTTTACAGGAATGTCAGCTGATGTCACTCAGTGACCCAATGAGCATTGCAGGGCTTAACTCAGTAGAGCTACGGAAAGCCCAGGTAAAAAGATGTATTGAAAAAAAATGTATTGACTCCTTATGATGGGGAAGGGGGGGAGGGCACTCGTGGCGTATAAACCATTACAGTGAGTTGTCCCACAATATAGAGAGCATAGTCTCTTCTTAGTTCCTACATGATTCTCTTGAATCATCAAGAAGCATACTGAGCTAACCAGACCCTGCTCAGGAGTATGTCAAGGGCAGTTTCAACATGAGATCAACTACACTTTTTAACCTATATTTTAGACCAAGTATACTTGAAAATGCTGTCTTTTGTGCTAATTGCGGGTCCACAATGCACTGCTTGCCTTCATGAATAGCTTATTATACTTGCTGGATTACTTACAGTGAGAGTCTGTGCTAAAGTGCATGGCACTGCAGAAACACCATCTGTAAAACACTGTATATCTCAGACTGGATTGTACAAACAACATTTAGCGGTTTCTAAACATACTGTAAATAATATTCAGTTTCCTAGATTTCTCCCTTAAATCTATAATGACATTTTTATGGCTATATAAACATATGTTTTGTTCCTGAATAAAGTGTTTATTTAAATTGAAATTGGGTTCCAAATGTAGAATAAACATGTATGTATATGTATATATATTTATTATTTACTCTTCTTTTGGAGTGATTTTTTGTTATCAACAATGTCACATGCAGATTTTTAGAAAATGTGTATATTATTTAAATTGTTGTTTATGTGACAGCTAAAGTCCCCCAAACCACTTCATCTCAATAACGTAGTGGTCCTGTCATTTTAAAGGAACACTATAGTCACCTAAATGACTTTAGCTAAATAAAGCAGTTTTAGTGTATAGATCATTCACCTGCAATTTCACGTCTCAATTCACTGTCATTTAGGAGTTAAATCACTTTGTTTCTGTTTATGCAACCCTAGCCACACCTCCCCTGGCTATGATTGACAGAGCCTGCATGAAAAAAAAAACTGGTTTCACTTTCGAACAGATGTAATTTACCTTAAATAATTGTATCTCAATCTCTAAATTAAACTTTAATCACATACAGGAGGCTCGTGCAGGGTCTAACAAGCTATCAACATAGCAGGGGATAAGAAAATCTTAATTAAACAGAACTTGCAATAAAGAAAGCCTAAATAGGGCTCTCTTTACAGGAAGTGTTTATGGAAGGCTGTGCAAGTCACATGCAGGGAGGTGTGACTAGGGTTCATAAACAAAGGAATTTAACTCCTAAATGGCAGAGGATTGAGCAGCGAGGCTGCAGGGGCATGTTCTATACACCAAAACTGCTTCATTAAGCTAAAGTTTTTCAGGTGACTATAGTGTTCCTTTAACTTGCAATGTAAAACACTGCTGGTTTATAGAAACCGCAATGTTTACAATGTAGGGTTCAGTTTAACACACCTCTAGTGGCTGTTTTTCAGACAGCCACTAGAGTTGCTTCTGCTACATAGTAAAACCCAGACACACAATGTTTCTGTTCTAAGGAAAGCATTGAATAAAATCCCTTCCCATGAGAAGCATTGGCTATGTCTACTGCACTTGTAGGAAGTGTCGCCTCTTCAATGATATTGCAGAATGGGGAAAACTAAACAGTACCAAAAGAGTCTCAGTGCTGGGAAAAAAGGTAAGTCCAAAGTTTTTAAAAACACACCAACATACTAGAACTCTGCGGGAAAAAAACATTTGATGACAATGAAAAAAATATGTTTTAAAAAAAAATATTAGTTAATTTAAAGAAAAAATGCATAAAGCTTTTTAAAGATATAGAGTCTTGAATTTGGCTGTTATACTACCAGTGCTCAGAATTTCTGTTTGACTACTAGCCATCAGTGAGTGAGAGAAAATTCAGCCTCATTGAGTAACCCATGGATCTTGCACTGATTGTTTAAAAACAGCGGGCTTATTATAACAGTAGGAAGCATAGCTGTAGTGGGTATGGTGCAAAGCGTGCCCTGGTGCCATCCTAGGGGGCCCGGCCACCCTGCGGAACCCTTCAACCGCGGGCCCCGCTGTCTAAGTAATTCAGCCCGCGCGGTGTAACCGCATTGAAGGGGCCCATCGGGTGGCCCATGCTGTTAGGGCCACCAGATGCCATGTATTTCCAGGGGGCCCAGTCAGAGCTTTAACAGCGCAACCGGGCCCCCTCTGATGATGTCAGACTGCGCTGGGAGGAAGTGACTGCCCCAGTCACTCCTCCCAGCAACCACCGGGAGCCGCGCGGGAGGAAGGAGAGGAGGGAGTCAGAGTGGGAACTCTGACTCCCATCAGGCTGAGCCACTGGACCCCAGGGAAAGGTGTGTGTGTCTGTATGAATCTCTGTATGTGTGTGCGTGTCTGTCTGTCTGTGTGTGTGTATGTCAATGTCTGTGTGTGTGTGTGTATATGTATGTCTGTCTCTGTCTGTATGTATGTCTGTGTGAGTGTGTATGTCTGTATGTATGTGTGTATGTCTGTGTCTCTGTATGTGTGTAAGATGTACGGGCGTGGGGGCCCAGGGAGGAGTTTAAGTCCGCTCCATTTCTCGTGTCAAGGAGAGTACTCTCTCTGACATAGGAAATAGAGCCGACTTAAACTCCTCCTTTGGTCAAAGAAAGTCAAGCGTAGGAAAAATACATAAGATAAAAGTAGTCTCTACTTTGTCTTATGTTTAAAAAAAAAAAAAAACTAGATCAGAAAGGAAGAAAATAAGAACAGATTCTGAGAGAGGAAAAGAAGGGGAAGCGATTGGAGAATACATGTATAATCTGTCCCTGTGTAAACAGATACAAACTAGCATAGTACACACTTTCTGTCTGCAAAATGAAATGTCCTATTCTTTGCTAACCGTTCGTTCATCAAAAAAAAAAAAACAGTCTGCCCACCCCATCCTGATCCCATTCCTCACAATGTTGGGAGATATGCAACATCCACTCAACAGCAAAATGAGTATGACACCTGTGCAGACAAGTAAATAGAAAATATTACATAAAACACAGTATGCCAGCAGTTTAGCTAGCACAACCAGATTTTAAAACTATTAAAGTGAACCTATGCCAAGTTTGCATGACAGGTGATACAATGAAATACTGTGACATATTTGCAAGGCTGAGTTCACCTGAGCAGAGGCAATTCTTATTTTTCTTAGTGTATATACTCAGCTTGCTGGTGAATACAGGGAAGAAACCTTATTTAAAACACAAAAGAGCAAACAAATAATTTGAGGAGCAAATACTTTTTTTTTTTTTTAATTCTTTATTTTAGATGTGCATGTCAACATTTCAATAGCAGTGACAGGAGTTATGCATTGTACATAGTATAGAACTGGTTAGTTAATTCGTCACATAGGTTTGCACACATTTTATAATTTTTTTAACAAGTTACAGTACAGTATTGGTACGAGTTTTAGCGCGCGCTACCCTTCTGTTAGCTCTGGGTGTGGTAAGCGATGGTGTGTTACCCCATGGCTGTTTCGTGTCTCCTACGGTGTTGCGTGGTTGTATTTAGCTGTTGTGGTGTGTGTTCCGAGGGAGGCAGCTTTTTGTCCGTGTGCACTTGTAGGAGCTAAGGGTCGCCGTGCTGTGTGAAAATGTTGGTAGTCTGAGGTTCTATTGCGTGGTAGTGGGTGCCCTTAACCCAGGGGGCATGTGGGGGGGGGGGGGTGATTATAATGGAGTGTGGTACGTGTTGGCTGATGAGCCCGACCATGCTTTCTACAGCATGAGAACATGTATTAACATAACATTAAAAAAAAATAACATTTGTATAAACTTATGTGGCATCTGACTTAGGGAACATATCAGCGCCCTCTATCTATCTCTGAATCCCAAGATGCTGTATCAGCTGTGGCTAGCTGAGTTATGCAGTCTCTGTCACGGCGCTGTGGTTGTGCTTCCATGGGATCGAGGAGTAAACGAGCTCGTCGTGGCAGGGTTTCCCATCTGAGACGAGTTATTCGCGGCTCCAGGCTTGGATAGGTTGGTGAGTCCCAGTGAAGTTAGAATTGCGGGGATTTCGGTCTACGATGCGACTCTGTATGTGTTACCATTGTAGGTGAGCATCACAACTCTGGGTGCCCCACAGTGGTATTGTATTCCTGCATTTCTCAGGCGACTGGTCAGTTCGTACATTGTTTTCCGCCACTGCAGAGTTGCCCTTGTCAGGTCTTGGAAAAAAAGAAGTTGTGCGTTCTCGAATGCCAGGGGCGTCTTGCCTTTCACAGCCGACATTATAGTAATCCTGTCCTGTGTCGTGGCGCAGCATAGGATGATGTCTCATGCTTCCGTGGGTGGCGAGTTGGGCCCAGCTGGTAGCCGGTAGGAGCTCTCCAGAGTGATTTTCCGGGCTGCTGTTGGTGTTAGGATTGTGTCCAGGAGCCTCCTGAGGAAGTGAGGCAATTCGGCCTGTGTGATTGTCGTGGGCACTCCGCTGAGCTTTATGTGGTTGCGGCGCAGGCAATCTCCTTGGTTTGAGACTTGCACCGCTAGTGCCTGGTGGGCTGCTTGCAGGGTGTACACTGCTTCTTTAAGCTGGGTTATTTCGTTGTTGGTTGTTGCTACTTTCTCCTCCACTGCGCTTATTTTGTCTGTGTTTTGGCGCACCTCTGCTTTTATGGTGCCTATGTCTTTGGCTATCAGTTCTTGGAGCTCTTGCATCCAGTGTTGGAGGTCTTGTTTAGTAGCCAAGTTATGTTCCCCTATATCCTTGAGGGTTGGTAGCTCAGTGCTGTGCAAAGCCGAAGCTTGGGCTGGCGGGGCAGGCCGCGTTAGTGTGGAGGAGGCTTCTTGGTTTGTGTCTGGCGTTGCAGCATTTCCCCGATATCGGGTTGTTCTGCCGGTAAGTGCTGCTGGCCTTTCTGTGTGCGGCGTTTCATTGTCGCAGGGGTGTGTGCGGGAACAGCAGAGCTCACCTCTCCGTCTCCTGGTTCGTTGTATCCCCGGTAGCCTTCGAGGTAAGTCTCCAGGGAGCGGAGGGTCGGTTGATAGTAGGCCTTGGTTTGGCGCTTGGCCTTCCCGGTCTTTGGGGGCTGAAAGAAGGGCATCCGCCCGTTCCCCTCTATACCCCGAGTCGGTGAGCGATTGTGGTGGTATCTTATGGCAGGTTAGTGGGTAGTTTTTGGCCGTTAACGCTCGTTACAGGCGGGAGCTGACAGAGATGGCGTCTGGTCGGTCCCAGGCTCCGCCCCCAGCAAATACTTTTTTGAGACAAACATCCATTTCCCTTTTTCTGTCCCCAGTGTCTCTCTCTTCTGAAATCTGAGAATGCTTGGTATGCTGAGATTAATCTGCAAGAGGGACATAGGGCTCAGCTAAAAAGCTTCAAAACAATGAATGGAAAAGTTGCTTACTACAGCAGTCCTGCACACAGGTGTCCCAGATAAGTGATATTTAGTGTTGTCGCGAACCCGAAATTTTCGGTTCGCGAACGGCGAACGCGAACTTCCGCAAATGTTCGCGAACCGGCTTCAATGGGCAGGCGAATTTTAAAAACAACAGGGACTCTTTCAGGCCACAATAGTGATGGAAAAGTTGTTTCAAGGGGACTAACACCTGGACTGTGGCATGCCAGAGGGGGATCCATGGCAAAACTCCCATGGAAAATTGCACAGTTGATGCAGAGTCTGCTTTTAATCCATAAAGGGCAGAAATCACCTAACATTGAAACCTGTCCTCAAAGCCCAGCCCTGATACACACTGACACAGAGCAGAATAGAGACTGTTCCCCCTACATAGGGTCACTTGGCAGATATGGATTGACACCTGTCCTCAAAACCCCTGATACACACTGACACAGAGCAGAATAGGGACTGTTCCCCCTACATAGGGTCACTTGGCAGATATGGATTGACACCTGTCCCCAAAACCCCTGATACACACTGACACAGAGCAGAATAGAGACTGTTCCCTGTCCACAGAGACCATGATACACACTGACACAGAGCAGAATAGGGACTGTTACCCCTACATAGGGTCACTTGGCAGATATGGATTGACACCTGTCCTCAAAACCCCTGATACACACTGACACAGAGCAGAATAAGGACTGTTCCCTGTCCACAGAGTCCATGATACACACTGACACAGAGCAGAATAGAGACTGTTCCCCGTCCACAGAGACCATGATACACACTGACACAGAACAGAATAGAGACTGTTCCCCCTACATAGGGTCACTTGGCAGATATGGATTGACACCTGTCCTCAAAACCCCTGATACACACTGACACAGAGCAGAATAAGGACTGTTCCCTGTCCACAGAGTCCATGATACACACTGACACAGAGCAGAATAGAGACTGTTCCCCGTCCACAGAGACCATGATACACACTGACACAGAGCAGAATAGGGACTGTTCCCTGTCCACAGAGACCATGATACACACTGACACAGAGCAGAATAGAGACTGTTCCCCGTCCACAGAGACCATGATACACACTGACACAGAACAGAATAGAGACTGTTCCCCCTACATAGGGTCACTTGGCAGGTATGGATTGACACCTGTCCTCAAAGCCCCTGATACACACTGGGGGGAGCTACTGTCCTCCCCAACCCCTGCGCGGTGGGGGGGGGGCATAAATCACAATGGGGTGACCTACTGTCCTCCCCCCCTCGGCCCCCACCCGTGCGCGGTGGGTGGGGGGCATGAATCACAATGGGGGGCCTACTTTCCTCCCCCCCGGCCCCCATCCCTGCGCGGTGGGTGGGGGGCATAAATCACAATGGAACGGACCTACTGATAGGAGTGGAGTATTGTTCATATCAGTTTAATACCTTCCGCGTCTCCTATCAGTGGACGTGTAAATGGCAGAGATTTTTAATTGTTGAATCACCTCCCTTTTTTAGGCCAAGGTGGGAAGATGCTTAGACCACTGGTATATTGGTGCCATCTTGGAGGATTTTAATTTTTGGTTTGGTTTTTGAAGCCACAGTGCTGCACCAGTGGGCCTAAAAATTAGGCATGTACACATGCCTGAAAAATTTGGTATTGTTGCAGCCGCTGCTGTAGCAGCGGCCAGAAAAATTGATGTTTGTTTCACAGGCAGAAAGTGCCCTAAAACATGGCGACTTGAACCCTAGTTGGGGGCGGATAAGTCACGCAAGTCAAACGTCATTCAGAGCTAAAATACAGCAGCGTGTGGACCATTTTTAGCCCAAGGCAGCTCATCTCATCAGGCCTTTTTTAAGCGAATGTATCGCCCAGTGTCAGTCCCTTCGGGATCCATCCCTCATTCATCTTAATAAAGGTGAGGTAATCTAGACTTTTTTGACCTAGGCGACTTCTCTTCTCAGTGACAATACCTCCTGCTGCACTGAAGGTCCTTTCTGACAGGACACTTGAAGCGGGGCAGGCCAGAAGTTCTATCGCAAATTGGGATAGCTCAGGCCACAGGTCAAGCCTGCACACCCAGTAGTCAAGGGGTTCATCGCTCCTCAGAGTGTCAATATCTGCAGTTAAGGCGAGGTAGTCTGCTACCTGTCGGTCGAGTCGCTCTCTGAGGGTGGATCCCGAAGGGCTGTGGCGATGCATAGGACTTAAAAAGGTCCGCATGTCCTCCATCAACAACACGTCTTTAAAGCGTCCTGTCCTTGCCGGCGTGGTCGTGGGAGGAGGAGGAGGAGGATGACTTCCACCTCTCCCCCTGTTAGATTCCCGTTGTGCTGTGACATCACCCTTATACGCTGTGTAAAGCATACTTTTTAATTTATTTTGCAAATGCTGCATCCTTTCCGACTTGTTGTAATTCGGTAACATTTCCGCCACTTTCTGCTTATACCGGGGGTCTAGTAGCGTGGACACCCAGTACAGGTCGTTCTCCTTCAGCCTTTTTATACGAGGGTCCCTCAACAGGCAGGACAGCATGAAAGACCCCATTTGCACAAGGTTGGATGCCGAGCTACTCATTTCCCGTTCCTCCTCCTCACTGATGTCATTGAAGGTATGTTCTTCCCCCCAGCCACGTACAACACCACGGGTACCAGATAGATGACAACGAGCACCCTGGGATGCCTGTTGTGTTTGGTCTTGCTCCTCCTCCTCCTCAAAGCTACAATCCTCCTCTGACTCCTCTTGCTCACAATCCTCTTCCAGCGTTGCCGCAGGCCCAGCAAGCGATGCTGATAAGGCTGTTTCTGGTGGTGATGGTGACCACAACTCTTCCTCTTCCTCTTCACGCTCATCTACAGCCTGATCCAGCACTCTTCGCAGGGCACGCTCCATGAAGAAAACAAATGGTATGATGTCGCTGATGGTGCCTTCGTTGCGACTGACTAGGTTTGTCACCTCCTCAAAAGGACGCATGAGCCTACAGGCATTGCGCATGAGCGTCCAGTAACGTGGCAAAAAAATTCCCAGCTCCCCAGAGGCTGTCCTAGCACTCCGGTCATACAAATATTCATTAACAGCTTTTTCTTGTTGGAGCAGGCGGTCGAACATTAGGAGTGTTGAATTCCAACGTGTAGGGCTGTCGCAAATCAAGCGCCTCACTGGCATGTTGTTTCGCCGCTGGATATCGGCAAAGTGAGCCATGGCCGTGTAGGAACGCCTGAAATGGCCACACACCTTCCTGGCCTGCTTCAGGACGTCCTGTAAGCCTGTGTACTTATGCACAAAGCGTTGTACGATCAGATTACACACATGTGCCATGCACGGCACATGTGTCAACTTGCCCAACTTCAATGCCGCTATCAAATTTTTTCCGTTGTCACACACCACTTTGCCGATATCCAGTTGCTGCGGAGTCAGACACTTTTCCACCTGTGCGTTCAGGGCGGACAGGAGTGCTTGTCCGGTGTGACTCTCTGCTTTCAAGCAAGTCAAACCCAAGACGGCGTGACACTGCCGTATCCGGGATGTGGAATAGTACCTGGGGAGCTGGGGGGGTGCCGTTGATGTGGAGAAAGAAGCAGCGGCACAAGAGGACTCAGCCGAGGAGGTTATGGAAGAGGATGGAGTAGGAGGAGTAGAGGAGGTGGCAGCAGGACTGCCTGCAATTCGTGGCGGTGTCACCAACTCCTCTGCAATGCCACGCATTCCTTGCTTGTCAGCCGTCAGCAGGTTTACCCAATGCGCAGTGTAGGTGATATAACTGCCCTGACCATGCTTTGCAGACCAGGTATCAGTGGTCAGATGGACCCTTGCCGCAACAATGTGTGCCAGACATGCCATGACTTCCTTTTGCACAATCGAGTACAAGTTGGGGATTGCCTTTTGTGAAAAGAAATTCCGGCCGGGTACCTTCCACTGCGGTGTCCCAATAGCTACAAATTTTTTGAACGCCTCAGACTCAACCAGATTGTATGGTAAAAGCTGGCGGGCTAATAGTTCGGACAAGCCAGCTGTCAGACGCTGGGCAAGGGGGTGACTTGGTGACATTGGCTTCTTACGCTCAAACATGTCCTTGACAGACACATGACTGTGGGCAGATGAGCGGGAACTGCTCAAGGCGGGAGACGGAGTGGCGGATGGTTGAGAGGGGGCAAGAAGGACAGCAGTGGTTGACGTGGCTGAAGATGCTGGACCAGGAGGAGGATGGCGGCTTAGAGTAGGCGTGCTGCTTGTACTCATGTGTTGATCCCATAGGCGTTTGTGATGTGAGATCATGTGCCTACGCAAAGCAGTTGTACCTAGGTGGGTGTTGGACCTCCCACGACTCAGTTTCCTTTGGCACAGGTTGCAAATGGCATCGCTGTTGTCAGAGGCAGACACACAAAAAAATGCCACACTGCTGAGCTCTGCAATGACGGCATTCTGGTGGTGGACACAGCATGCGTTGATAGGCGTGCTGTCGGGCTGACCCCGGGTGCCGATGCATGCTGTCTGACTGTGCCACTAGCTCCTTGCGACGACCCCCCCCTGCTTCCAACTAGTCTCCTCCTCCTCTCTGTCTCCCCACCTGAACTTTTGCCCTGTTCTTCTTCTTGCCGAGCGGGCACCCACGTGACATCCATGGACGCATCGTCATCATCAACCGCTTCGCTTGTATCTGACAACTCAGAAAAGGAAGCAGCAGCGGGTACAACATCATCATCATCACACCGTACCTCCATGTGTTTAATGCTGCCTGCCTGAGACATATCCCTGTTATCTACATCCTCTAGCAATAATGGTTGCGCATCACTCATTTCTTCAAACGGGTGTGTGAATAACTCCTCTGACATACCAAGTAAAGCGGCTGTGGTGCTAGTTTTGGTGGTGGCGGCAGGCGGGTGAGTGCTATCTTGAGAGGTGCCTGAAGCTAAGCTGGAGGAGGATGGTGCGTCAAGGTTCCGAGCGGAGGCTGTACAAGATTGGGTGTCCTGTGTTAGCCAGTCAACTATGTCCTCAGAACTTTTCAAGTTCAGGGTACGTGGCTTCTGAAAACTGGGCATTATTCTAGGGCAAAAGGGAATCACAGCACCACGACCACGACGGCCCCTGCGGGGTGGCCTGCCTCTGCCTGTCATTTTTTTGGGGATTAGTGGTACTATGCGTGCAAGCTACTGTGAGACCAGATATGATTGGCAATGTGAACTGTAACAGTTCTGCAGAGCACACACTGTAGGCCTAAGACACCCGCTTGAAGACAAGTAATTGCTATTCAATTTATAACAGTGAAAAATAAATTTTGGTTTTAAAAGCACGCTATAGAGACACCAGATATGATTGGCAATGTGCACTGGAACAGTTCTGCAGAGCACACACTGTAGGCCTGAGACACCCGCTTGAAGACAAGTAACTGCTATTCAATCTATAACAGTGAAAAATAAATTTTGGTTTTAAAAGCACGCTATAGAGACACCAGATATGATTGGCAATGTGCACTGGAACAGTTCTGCAGAGCACACGCTGAAGGAAGGACTGACAGAGCCGCTTGAAGACAAGTAACTGCTATTCAATCAATAACAGTGAAAAACAAATTTTGGTTTTAAAAGCACGCTATAGAGACACCAGATATGATTGGCAATGTGCACTGGAACAGTTCTGCAGAGCACACACTGTAGGCCTGAGACACCCGCTTGAAGACAAGTAACTGCTATTCAATCTATAACAGTGAAAAACAAATTTTGGTTTTAAAAGCACGCTATAGAGACACCAGATATGATTGGCAATGTGCACTGGAAAAGTTCTGCAGAGCACACGCTGAAGGAAGGACTGACAGAGCCGCTTGAAGACAAGTAACTGCTATTCAATCTATAACAGTGAAAAACAAATTTTGGTTTTAAAAGCACGCTATAGAGACACCAGATATGATTGGCAACTGTCAAAGCACGCTGGCACAGGTCTGCAGAGCACACGCTGAAGTAGGCCTGACACCCAGACGCTTGCAGACAACTAACTGATCTTCTATTACAGTGAAAAAAAATGATTTCTTTAAAATCTAAAGCTTAAGCTATTGTTAAAACAGATATGAGTGGTGGCACTGACTGTGCAAATGGGCAAGGCATCCAACCTGACACAGAAGCTGGCAGGCAGGCAACTGCTCTTCTATTACAGTGAAAACAAATTATTTATTTTAAATCTAAAGCTTAACCAATTGTTAAAACAGATATGAGTGGTGGCACTGGGCAAGTGGGCACAGTATCCAATGTGAACCTCACACAGAAGCTGGCAGGCAGGCAAATGCTCTTCTATTACAGTGAAAAAAAATATATTTATTTTAAATGTAAAGCTTAACCAATTGTTAAAACAGATATGAGTGGTGGCACTGGGCAAGTAGGCACAGTATTCAATGTGAACCTCACACAGAAGCTGGAAGGCAGGCAACTGCTCTTCTATTGCAGTGGAAACAAAATTTGGGTTGTAAAAGCACGCTATAGAGACACCAGATATGAGTGGCAACTGTCAAAGTACGCTGGCAGGGTTGTGCAGGGCACACGCTGAAGGAAGGCCTGACAGAGCCGCTTGAAGGGCACTGACTGTCTGCTATTAGCTTACACTGGAAACCTTTTTTCTTTGTAAAAGCACGCTAAAGAGACACCAGATATGATTGCCAACTGTCAAAGCACGCTGGCACAGGTCTGCAGAGCACACGCTGAAGTAGGCCTGACACCCAGACGCTTGCAGACAACTAACTGATCTTCTATTACAGTGAAAAAAAATGATTTCTTTAAAATCTAAAGCTTAAGCTATTGTTAAAACAGATATGAGTGGTGGCACTGACTGTGCAAATGGGCAAGGCATCCAACCTGACACAGAAGCTGGCAGGCAGGCAACTGCTCTTCTATTACAGTGAAAACAAATTATTTATTTTAAATCTAAAGCTTAACCAATTGTTAAAACAGATATGAGTGGTGGCACTGGGCAAGTGGGCACAGTATCCAATGTGAACCTCACACAGAAGCTGGCAGGCAGGCAACTGCTCTTCTATTACAGTGAAAAAAAATATTTCTTTAAAATCTAAAGCTTAACCAATTGTTAAAACAGATATGAGTGGTGGCACTGACTGTGCAAATGGGCAAGGCATCCAACCTGACACAGAAGCTGGCAGGCAGGCAACTGCTCTTCTATTACAGTGAAAAAAATTATTTATTTTAAATCTAAAGCTTAACCAATTGTTAAAACAGATATGAGTGGTGGCACTGGGCAAGTGGGCACAGTATCCAATGTGAACCTCACACAGAAGCTGGCAGGCAGGCAACTGCTCTTCTATTACAGTGAAAAAAAAAAATTTATTTTAAATGTAAAGCTTAACCTATTGTTAAAACAGATATGAGTGGTGGCACTGGACAAGTAGGCACAGTATCCAATGTGAACCTCACACAGAAGCTGGCAGGCAGGCACCTGCAATTACATTACACAGGAAAAAAAAAAAAAAGCAGCCTGATGTTATAGCCCTAAAAAGGGCTTTTTGGGGTGCTGTCCTTACAGCAGAGATCAGATGAGTCCTTCAGGATTGTAGTGGACACTGAATACCCTAGCCTAGCTATCAATTTCCCTATCTAATCAGCAGCAGCTAAACTCCTCTCACTAAGCATGCATCTTCCGAATGAATCGAAAATGGATGCTGGGAGGGAGGTTGGAGGGTTGGAGGGTGTGGAAGGGAGGGAGTGCTGCTGATTGGCTGGAATGTGTCTGCTGACCGAGAGGCACAGGGTCAAAGTTTGCCCAAAGATGACGAATAGGGGGCAGATCGAACTGCGCATGTGTCCGCCCGCCGCGGCGAACGTGAACACGCTAAGTTCGCCGGGAACTGTTCGCCGGCGGACAGTTCGGTACATCACTAGTGATATTCCAAGTGACTACAACCGACAATAGTCCAATTGGGAACTCACTTGGAGCAAAGTAGAGCCATCTAATTTGCCTATCACTTTATTTCCTGCTATAACAACCAAAAGAAACATAGGCATTGCTAGGTGATGCAATCGGGTCTGAAGCCCAGGATGTGGAGTTCGTTAGCCCCGGATCTCTAAAGGGCAGTGATTCCCAACCCAGTCCTCAAGTACCCCCTCACAGTCGAGGATTTAGGGATTGCCCAACTGTGTTCGACCTCTTCCTGACCTTGGACATACCAGGTACGTCCGACAAAAAACATCCGTTAACGACCGCGGATGTACCTGGTACGTCTGATAGTAAAACCCCACTTACCTGATTGCTGGCGATCCCCCGCCGGCGATCGCGATCCTGAGCTCCCAGGCAGACCCCCTCTGCCCAATCCGGTTCTCCCGTGCCATGTGATCGGATGGTCCTCGCTATCACATGGCCGGAATAGCCGGCTTGTGCAGTGCCTGCAGGGGGAGTGCCTGAGCTCTCAAGCTGTCCCTCTCATGACTGCGCAAAAGTTTAAAAAGTTAAAGTTAAATAAAGTTAATAATAGATTATATATATATATATATATATATATATATATATATAATCTAAGTACTTTTAAATGCACATACACGTATATAAATAATTATTAAAAATTTATTTTAATATTAATATATATATAATTATATATATATTTATTAAAATACACTTAGAATAATGTTAATTATAAATATATATATCTAAAAAATTAAAATAATCAATAAATAAATTGAAAAAATAAAAAAAAATGTAATTACATTTTAAAATTTATATCGGTTTAAATTTGTTCTAACTGTATTTTGATATTAATATACATATATATTTAAATCAAAATATATTTAGAATGACATTATAAATACTAAAGGTGTTTATAGAAAAAGAAAAAAAAACCACTTTAGACACAACAGGGTAATCCTTAAATCCTGGACTGGTAGGGGGTACTTGAGGACTGGGTTGGGAACCACTGGTTTAGGGGGAAGGAGGATATTATTCTTTTCTTTTTAATTTTACATTAGGCAGGCCCTCATTTTTAAACCAAAATCAGTACAAGGGAACTTTTGGTGTCTCTATCAGTATAAATGCACAGAAATGGGTAAATGTAATTAACAAAGACATCTTTAATTTCTAATTAGAGTTAGACAGAAAACTCATCTTTTTAAGAATTGAAACAACTGTAGTGGGAATATAATGCTGTTTGGTGTCACTGTTATGAGTGTTACGGTTGTTAGAGTTAGAGGTATTATATAGTCACCAAAACAACTTTAGGTAAATGAAGCCGTAAATGAAGCCGTTTTGGTGTATAGATCATGCCCCGGCAGTCTCACTGCTAAATTCTCTGCCACAACCTTCCCTGGTTGTGACTTACACCGTCTGCATGGAAACTAAATGTTTTCATTTTTAATCAGATGTAAAAAAAATGTAAAGTTTTTTTGTTTTGTTTTTTATCTTCTGCTCTGTAAATTGAACTTTAATTAAATCATAGAGGCTTCTGCAGGGTCTAGCAAGCTATTAACAGAGCAGGAGATAATAAATTCTAAATTAAACAAAACTAAACATTAGATGACTCTTTACAGGAAGTTTGTGTAAGTCACATACAGGGATGCAAAAACAAACTCCTAAATGGCAGAGAATTGAGCAGTAAGGCCGAAGGAGCATGACATATACACCAATACTGCTTCATTAAACTAAAGTTGTTTGGTTACTATAGTGTGGGATTAAAGGACCACTATAGTGCCAGGAAAACATACTCGTTTTCCTGGCACTATAGTGCCCTGAGGGTGCCCCCACCCTCAGGGTCCCACTCCCGTGGCACTGAAGGGGGAGGAAGGGGTTAATCCCTTACCCTTTTTCCAGCGCCGGGCTCCCTCGGCGCTGGGACTCTCCTCCCTCTTCTTCCGTCATTGGCTGAATGTGCATGCGCAGCAAGAGTCGCGCGCGCATTCAGCCAGTCTCATAGGAAAGCATTATCAATGCTTTCCTATGGATGCTGGCATCTTCTCACTGTGAAAATCACAGTGAGAAGCGCGGAAGCGCCTCTAGCGGCTGTCAATGAGACAGCCACTAGAGGCTGGATTAACTCATATGTAAACATATCAGTTTCTCTGAAATGTTTACTGCAAAAAGGGTTAAACCTAGCTGGACCTGGCACCCAGACCACTTCATTAAGCTGAAAGGTTCTTTTCGAGCCTAAACATCAATTTGTTGGTGTGGGAATAAGCCTTTAAAGGACTTATCAACTGTGCAGGTTTCTTTTCTATGTAGCTATACCAAAATAAAGCACTGAAAATCAGACACAGAAACATTACATTTGCAATGTTGCTGTAGAAAATAGTAATGTGACATATGTGCAATAAGTAAGCAAAAACACGCAAACTTATCAAGTCGCAGTAGGTAATATTGTCTTGAGTTCCTTGACCAAATCAAAAGATGAACGTATTATAGATTAGATCCTACTGTAAGAAGTCAGTGCATTCCTTGTAAATTATTAACATATTCCGGATCGGCCTAATATGGAGAATACTATTCAGGGTGCAGAGATAACTTTATATCTGGTAAGAGAAAACAGCACTATATTTTGTGTCTAGAACTCACTCAGTCCTCACTTTCTCTTCAGGGTTGTCAAAAAGAAGCAGATTCTAAGGGAGATGAATTGTGTTGTGCCATGTGATGATCACTTTTTGTTCATTAGCTCTTGTAGTGGGCCATAAACATTTTCTTTCTGACTTTGTTCTTTTATTTTTCTTATTAATACACTGTTTTTTTTTTCTAAATCTGTTTTTATTGAAGGTTTTGACAGTAGAAACACATAACAGTCATGAGCATTACGTTTATGTGACATGCGTTCTTGTGAGGTTCCCATGCGTGGCTTGTGTATCTCTCTAATTGTTTTAGCCTGAGACCTCTGCATGTAGATTCCCGTGTGACCTTTTTCCACTTCCGTAGGTGTTATGCAGTTTGTCACCTTTTCACTGGACTGATTTCATGCATTTGCCTATGTTTTTGGCCTAAGGTCTCTCCCATGTATATTTGGAGCTGCGTCAACCCCGGTAGGATGTGGTCCTGTTCTGTCTTGTCGGTTGTGTCCTTCCGTTGGTTCTAGTTGGGGTATGGTTGTCGTCTTCATTTTAGGTAAGGTGTGGTGTATTGGTGTGTGAGTGGTGTTGAGTGTGATCAGTAGTGTTGTGGCTGCATTTATGGCATTGACCTTTCCGTGTTCAGTGTGTTATGGGTTACAGCCATATGTATTGTGTGGCTTGTGGTGTGCCATTGAGCCTGTTGAGTGGGCAGGTGTTTGTGTATCCTTTTTCTCTTGTGAGCGTTGTGGTGGTCGAGTGTTGGCAGGGTGTCGGTCTGTTTTCCATGGTGGTGTACCTCTCGGCTCCTGATTAATGGTTGTGTTGGGGGGGGAGGAGGGAGGGGGAAGGAAAGGTAGGGGGGTTGTTAGTGAGAGTTCCGTGCTATGGGGGACCCGGACCTGTCCGCACATCTTCCGCGAGCATCCTCGCCCTGTGAGTGTCGGGCGATATATACAAACTACAGTTGCCACATTTCCACATGTTTAGTTTCTCTGCCAGTTAGGGAGGCAAGAAGTGTTCTGTATATTTTCAACTCGCCGAATCCATTCCTTTTTCGTTGGGATGTTGGTTGTCTTCCAGTAGGCCGGAATTGACGCCTTAGCCGCATTCAAGAGGTGTTGAAGTATTGATTTTTTATAACTCGAGATCGTTTGTTGTGAGATGTGTAGGAGGGCGAGTTCCGCAGACCAGTCAGGGACATCCCCCAGCACCCGAGTCATCTCAGTTTTTACCATGTCCCAATATGGGAGTATGACGCGGCAGTCCCATCATATATGTAGTAGTGTGCCTCTGTCCTCCTGGCATCTTCAACACGTTGGCAGCACTGCCAGGAAAATCCGATGAATTATGGTCGGTGTTCTATTCCAGAGGGATAGCAGCTTGTAATTTACCTCCTGGTAGTAGGAACTCATGGAACTTTTGTGTTGCCATATCAGAGCTTTATCCCACTGTGGTGCAGTGAACGTCTTGCCCAGGGATTCCTCCCATTGTCTCCGGAAGGTGGCGTTGTTTGTTTGGGTATCCGTTATTAGTTGTTGGTATAGCGTTGAAACCGCGTGGTCCAGTCTGGTTCCTTGTTCGCAGAGGCCCTCTAACCATGTTAATTCCCTGTGTAGGCGCTCCTAGTATGCGAGCGTGGTGTAGTATTGTTTCAGTTGCATATAACTGAAGGTAGTCATGATGATCCTTGGTCTACCCTCCAGTAGCGATTCTAAGTCTCGCATCCCTCCCGCTTGTAGAGCTCTGCTTGTGGGGATATACCCCCCCTCTCCCAGGAAGCTCCAGGCTCTGGCTGGTAAGCCCTCACCTATTTTACTGTTGTGTGTAATCGGGAGCATTGGGCTAGGTGTGGGCGAGATGTATGACTTTTCCCTCAGCGATTTCCATCCACGTAATGTTTGTGCGACTATTAATACACTGTCTTATGTAACATGTAACTTACATTGAAACTAGTTTTTGGCTACATGTTTGTTGTACCCTTTACATATCATGCTAGAAAACATTGTACGCACCATCTGTCCGTTTTAAATATTGGTTGTAAATGGCTATTTGTACCTATTCCTAATTAAATAAATAATTAAAATCTATATATATTGGCCAATTTACATTTTTTTTTGAGCAGGTATATAAAATCAGCAAAGACATAAAAAGTGAGTGCAGGAGATGGCCATTCTATGCACAAATCTAGATTCAATGATCTGTGGAACTGATTTGTTCTACTAGATATATGACCAGTTTGTCCAGAAACGAAGAAATTTAGCATACGCATTAAAACTATGCTTGATATATAGTGAATAGAGGTAGGTTTTAGGAGCAGCTATATCATGGAAACATCTATGGATTAGATATTCCAGGAACTGAACAATGTTTAGAGCTTTATAGGACACAGTGCTAGAGTAAATAAGATAATATAAAGGAAAGCTAATAAGTGATATCAAAGGTCTCCTGATAATATAAGGTGACATTAAACAATCTTATAGCAAAGTACCAAAGAGAAATCAGGGAAGTTAAGCCACAAAAATATGTAAAGGAACACTAAAGCATTAGGAATACAAATGTGCATTTCTACTAATGCTTTAGTGTTACCATCTCTACCCCCACAGCTCGACATAAAAATTGATAAAACTAGTACTTACCATTTTCCAACTATGAGGTTCCCTTGGCTGCTTACTTTTACTTGGAGAATGACTCAAGTAGAGAATGCCTCTATTAGCAGTCAGTATGATGTCACTAGAGGTGTGTTTAACTGTTAATGTAATGTAAACATTGCGATTTCTAAAATAATATATATATTTTTTTTAAGTTTCACATTACCGGGCTTAAACCTACAGGATCACTGCACCCAGACCACGTCATTGAGATTAAATGGCTTGGGTGACTTTAGTGGATTTTTAATCGTTTTCATGTCTGTCTGGCTATAAGCAGCAAAAATCCCTTCCCTCAAAAATCAAAGAGGAAGCAAGTAATTTATGAGGGTTATAAAGAGTGAAGAGAATAGTTCAAGTTGTACACACCTCTGTACTAAAGAGGAACTGCCACTTTTCCAGAAATTACACCATTGATTAAAACATTGAAAATCACCTTTAACCTGTGTTAAAGAGGCTCTGTATCTAAAAATAATCGGCATCTAATATGTTTCCATATAGCTCCCTGTGATTGAATTGCTTTTTATTTCCTGCGTACCCTTGTTTTCATTAACCCCTTAAGGACCAAACCTCTGGAATAAAAGGGAATCATGACATGTCACACATGTCATGTGTCCTTAAGGGGGTTAAAGGGACACTCCAGGCACCCAGACCACTTCTGCCCATTGGAGTGGTCTGGGTGCCAACTCCCATCACCCTTAACCCTGCAAGTGTAATTATTGCAGCTTTTATAAACTGTCTATCAGACAGCCACTAGAGGGACTTCTGGATTCTTAGAACATGAAAAGTGTTTTAAATGACACTGGACGTCCTCACGCTATGCATGAGTACCTCCAGTGTCGCCGGAATCCCCATAGAAAAGCATGGGGAGGTCCAACGCGCGTGTAGCCATGAGGGACATCGGTGCTGGATTCATGTAAGTCACTGAAGGATTTAAACTCCTTCAGCAACATGGGATGGGGGCTGGGAGGGAGGGGGCACTGCAGGATCTTGCAGTGCCAGGAAAACTGGTTTGTTTTCCTGGCACTGGATAGTCCCTTTAAATACATAAGTAAAAGTAGGGACTACTTTTCCTCATGTACAGCAATCAGGTTGACAAAACTTGACAATGGGTGGAACTTAAAGCAAAGTTCTGTTTCAGCAGTCAAACGTACCCACAATCCATCAGTTCAAATTCAGTCACACAGTAGGGAAACTGAAGAATTAATGGACAAAGAAGAATTAAATGTCTGCACCCAGATATTGAGATCCAGCACAAGGTAGAAAAGAGAATAAATATAAATAAAGGCGGCATGGAGGGCAGTACAATCTTTAAGATATAGGAGGAATAAGGAAAGAAAACCAAAACCAAATTACAGGTCCACTTTAAGTTGTTTTTCTTCATGCAATGATAAGCATCATTATTCTGTTCAGTCATTACTCTAAAAATCTATTTATTAAAGGGACACTATAGTCACCTGAACAATTTTAGCTTAATGAAGCAGTTTTGGTGTATAGAACATGCCCCTGCAGCCTCACTGCTCAATCCTCTGCCATTTAGGAGTTAAATCCCTTTGTTTATGAACCCTAGTCACACCTCCCTGCATGTGACTTGCACAGCCTTCCATAAATACTTCCTGTAAAGAGAGCCCTATTTAGGCTTTCTTTATTGCAAGTTCTGTTTAATTAAGATTTTCTTATCCCCTGTTAAGTTAATAGCTTGCTAGACCCTGCAAGAGCCTCCTGTATGTGATTAAAGTTCAATTTAGAGATTGAGATACAATTATTTAAAGGGAAACTCCAGTGCCAGGAAAACGATCCGTTTTCCTGGCACTGGAGGTTCCCTCTCCCTCCCCCCCCCCCCCAATCCCCGGTTACTGAAGGGATGAAACCCCCTTCAGTCACTTACCTGAGGCGGCGATGTCCCTCACCGCTGTCTCCTCCTCCGCGACGCTCCTCCTCTGTATTGCGTCGGCCGGTGGGCGAGACTGATCCCGCCCACCGGCCGAGGAGACCTAATGCGCATGTGCGGCAATGCCACGCATGCGCATTACGTCTCCCCATAGGAAAGCATTGAAAAATAATTTCAATGCTTTCCTTTGGGGAAATGAGCGACGCTGGAGGTCCTCACACAGCGTGAGGAAGTCCAGCGACGCTCTAGCACAGGTTTCCTGTGCTATGAAGGAGGAAGTTCTAGTAGACAGCCACTAGATGTGAAGTTAACCCTGCAAGGTCATTATTGCAGTTTATAGAAAACTGCAATAATTACACTTGCAGGGTTAGGAGTAGTGGGAGTTGGCACCCAGACCACTCCAATGGGCAGAAGTGGTCTGGGTGCCTGGAGTGTCCCTTTAAGGTAAATTACATCTGTTTGAAAGTGAAACCAGTTTTTTTTTCATGCAGGCTCTGTCAATCATAGCCAGGGGAGGTGTGGCTAGGGCTGCATAAACAGAAACAAAGTGATTTAACTCCTAAAATGACAGTGAATTGAGCAGTGAAATTGCAGGGGAATGATCTATACACTAAAACTGCTTTATTTAGCTAAAGTAATTTAGGTGACTATAGTGTTCCTTTAAGTCAAAATGTTTTGGGTATTCAATCAATAGCCTTTTGTAAAGGATAATTGCATGTAAATAACATTTTAAATTATTATTATTATTTTTTTAAATCCAGTTTAGTCCACGCACAGTCAGAGCATGTAATGCAAATGAAGTGGATGACAAAGGTGTTTTGAATTCTCCTCTTCAACTAACCATGTTTAATAAAGAGTAGCATCTAAAAGTATGAATTATAGGTAGTTAGTATGCAGGTGTCCTTTTCTAGGAAAAATGTGTATATTTCAACACTTAGTTTTATTTTTCAAACCTCACAAAAAGCTATTTGCTAAATATAGGGGTTAAGGAAACATAATATTAAAATTCATTGGAAGTGACAGTGTCTCTCTTTAGTAGGAATAGTCACTATTGTGTGTCCAAATTCCTTTCTACCCCTTTCACAACGATAAAACTGAACTGCTCTGAATTTTCAGATAACGAATGTGGCAAGTCATGAATTCAATGCTACACCCATAACCACTCACACTATTAAACTTGTCCCTCTGGCATTTTGAAATTTAGGGACGTATGCTTTATACAAAACAATACAAAGTAATACCAAATGAAACAAAGTGTGTACCACTACAGGCCATATACCAGTATGAATTCAGAAAACAATATGGCTGTAGCACAGATACTGTCTGGGAAAATCAATGCATAGGTCCATAGCCATGTGAAAACGTATTATCCTTTATCACTATATATCATACATGGAGAGAATTGGAGGGTACATGCCTAAGGTTTTGTTGCTTTGGCAAATATGTGAATTTTTATTGTTCAGGGCAGCGGTGAAACTATGGCCGGTGCAGCTGCACCAGTGCCTGCATGCTGGGGGGCCCCATCGGGTGGCCAATGCACTTAGGGCAACCCAATGGGCATCTGCTAGTGGACCGATCATGCACTGTGGCGCTTCAACTGTGCATCTGGGCCTCTTTAACATGGGGGTGAACTGCAAGAGCCAGCCTCTGACTCCCAACAGCAACAGTCAGCATCCAAAAGGTAGGAAACTGGAGGGTGGCTACAATGTTCTAAATTTAGAACAGCACATGTGTCTGTATTTGTCAGTGTTTGTATCTGTGTGTGTTTGTATGCCAGTGTGTGTGTGTCTGTATGTGTGTCTTTCTGTGTGTCTGTGTCATTGTGTGTTTTAGTGCGTCTGTGTATCTGCATATGTGTCAGTGTGTGTTTCTGTGTGCCTGTATGTGTATTACTGTGTGTATATATGTGTATGTATGTGTATCAGTGTGTGGTAATGTATGCATACATGCGCATACATCTTAGCATTCAAACACCAACACTACACACAAATACACCCCTGCATTCAAACGTCAACACTACATGCAAACACACTTCTGTTTTAAAACACCAACATTACATATAAACACACCCAGGAATTCAAAAACCAGCACTACACATAAATGCACAACTGCAATCAAACGCCAACATACATACAAATACACCCCTACATTCACTCAGACATACTCCATGCAAAAACTTACTTACATTCAAACACACAAACACTAATCAGTGCTAAAACCAATGTGCAGGAATGGATAAATAGCAGATCCCAGTTAGCAACGCATTGTGGGAGTTTACTACAGATGCAGATCAACGTTATGGCCACCCTTGTGAAAATAAATTTGCACAGGGCCCTCTCTACATTAGTTCTGCCACTGGTTCAAATGCCTTCTTTAACTGGATTACAAAGGGGATTCAGCTGCGACATGTGGCAGACTCAAATGTGACAATTCATCAAGGCAACTAGTTGCAAAAATAATCTTAAAATCATTGTACTACACAAACTAATTTATATATAAATGTATGATTCATAACACACAATCATTACAGTAAAGCACAGTGTATTTTGCTGCTGTGGCTCTCTGTGATAACACTCGGACACATAAAATATTCTGAGTGCCTAGGATGTATAACAGTGTGTCACTGGCACACACCCTGTCTCAGCCACACCTCCTCTCAACCCAGTATATATGAGATACAGTATTGTAAGGAGATGGGATGTATTTTTTTAAGGAGGTACAATAAAATCATCTGTGAATTAGTGATCCTATTAGAGCTCCTCATTGTTTTGCAGTTGTTTAAATGTGTTATGATGCATGAGAAAGACATATGAATTGCCACACCAAGGGCGACACTGTTTGTAACGGATCGCCTGGCACCCCGACTGAGTACCTCCGTTAATGGATGCTCCTAGTGCTTCCTGAGGACTCCAAGCACTCTGGCAGACACCACAATCACCGAATCCGAGAAACCTTTAAATTCTCCCAAGCATATGAATGCTGTAGACCATTGAATAGGAACCATACGAATAGGCTTGTACTCCTAGCAGTCAACTGGAACAGCATGCAATAAATCCTTCCCCCCAATAATGAGACGACACATCACTTTGAGGGTAAAACAGGAACTCAGGACTGGCACATCCAGCCTGGCTTTTATTACACTTGTACACTTACAGGCCACACCCAGGGGGAGGCATAAAATAACCAATGACATAGATGTTACCTCCCACACATCCCCTCCCCTTAGTGTGACACATAATCCCATTATTCATTCAGTTTAAAATATACTTTTTACACAACTTTCATAACTCTAAAACCATACATCACATTCACACAAAATTACATATCCACAATCAATCCATTCAGGGGAACAACATATTAAAAAATAGCATGGATCGGACCAGGGGTTCAAAAGTTACTAAAAGTATCTTTTGTTCCTTTCTGGCTGGCAGAAAAACATCCCCACAATGCACCCTGGTTTCCTCCCTTCTGCCCTGGAGTTAATTGGAGAAGTAATCCAATTACCCAGGACTAAAGGCAGACTCCATTAACCACATGGTTGCAAAACGACATAAAACACTTTAAAATACATAAAGTCACATTTACACATAACACACAGACATTTCAACTATCCCCAGATAGCTGGGATCTGCACGCACAAAACTACAGAATAGCGCGCAGATCCTACTCACACAGTACAATTGCCATGGAGCTAAAGTCTTTCCCATAGTCTTTCATTATATGAATAGGCTCCATGGTATGGCTATCTGGGGTATCACATTCCCATAAAGTCTGGTCCATAGTCCAAAGGCAAGAGGCGGGCAATCAGCCCCCTCCAAGGACACGTGGCAAGGTCGGTTTCGCCACACTGTTCTAACAAATCAGTGTCCTATACCTATTAATGCTGGAAAATTGCATTGGGAATGCCGACAGCTTTACGCATGTGCAAACCTTGCAACATCATGACAGGGGGAGAAGAGAGAGGGTGTAATCGTACAGAGCAGGCTCCGGTGTCTGAGTTTGCTCTCTTGCTGCTGCACAACAATGCCCTGTTTCTATCATTAGAGGACTGGTCTGAAAAGGAGATGAGTTCGTGAGCGGGAGGAAGAGAGATGTTATAGAAAATCCCCTAGTTGAGAGGCGTGCCCAATAATGCAATATAGACAAGTTTATAGCAAATTTATAATTGTTTATTACATACTTTTCAAAGTGTTACTTGCTTAATTTTGGCTTGTATGTTTGTTTAAAAGTGTTTACTTGCTGGTTTTGAAAAAATTATTGTCAAGCGATGCATGTCCCTTTAAATTTGTTTTCCTTTGTTGCCTGTAAAAATTATTTACACTTTTTCACAAGGAAAGATACAGCTGTCGTTTAATACCATATTGATAAATGCCTCATGTAGCATGGTTATCTATAAATTGTGAGAAAACGAAAATAAAAAATTATATCCCAATGCGTAGTCGTGTATATTAGTGTATCATAAAGCTTTGTGGCTATAAAACTGTCAGTAATGTGTTTTCAAAGAAAAACAAATGTCCTTTTAAATTAGTATGTTGAAACAACAGACTCCGGGCTTCTCCTAAATGACTTGAGTAAATAGTTATCAATAGGTCATAAAGTCATATTATAGGGCTATTCACTGAAGTTATAATTATTTGGAATTCAAAGCAATTTTACATTTTTACACTAAAATTAAGTCAGCTATGTTTTCAGTATTACAATTTTGCCCTAAAATGTAATATTTAAATGTAATTTTAGTCCCAACTATTCCCTGTACATTTTATCTTTCATGCACCACCTCTATCCACACCACCTTAAAAGAAAAATATTCCTCATCTGAAATGTTGTATGGTATACTCTGGATATGCCTAGTGCATCTAAAAAAATTATCCCTTAAAAATATTTTTTTTTTTTCCTGATAATATTTTTTTCTGCTTTTGAAAATACTTCATAACATATAGGCAGCAACTCCAACACAGGTGCATATTGTACAGCGCTACGGAATTTGCTGGCACTATATAAATAATAAAATAATAATAATATCAAGAAAACAAATATATATAATTGCACATCAAAACACATAAAGTCAATTAATGATCTGACAGTTTTTCTCAAGACCCCATAACATATACACATTTTAGAATAAGTGCATCATTTGCCATTCATCCAGCAATAACCAGGAGGGATGTGCATGGGCAAAAAATTAGGTTCGGAAATTCGGGTAAGTAAAAATATTTGTCTGCTTAGGCAATTCGGACCAATGGCATTCAGTTCGGCACTTTGGAACTGCCGAATGGCATTCGGTTCAGACAATTCGGCATTCGGGCACGTGGCGTTCAGGCATTCATTTTGAGCGTTTGGCAGTTCGGTATGTCATTCGTTTCAGGCATTCGGCAGTTCGGAATGTCGTTTGTTTTGAAAAATACAATTTTTTGTTTTTTTTTCTTAAACAGCAATGTTTTACATTGCATAGTGGACCACAGCAGCACACAGACCACTTAATCTTAACCCCTTAAGGACAGACGACGGATATATTCCGTCATGATTCCCTTTTATTCCAGAAGTTGTGTCATTAAGGGGTTAAATAAGTGCTCTGTGTTTAGTTAATAATTAGTAGTGTTAGTTTAGTATATATCCAAATTACAAAATTATATTTTAACTGCACAGATAATGCAGCTAATCAGGGAGCACTACCAGCATGCAATACTTCTGCACACTATATAATCCCAACCCTGTGACACCATCTTTGTGGAGAGTTTAGGAGCAGAGTGTGAGAGCAGAGAGAAAGCAATTTGTGAGTGAACAAGCAAGTGAGAGTGTGTGAGAGAGAGCAAAGTGAGAGCAAGTGATGACTGGTACATAAAATTAATCACTGCAGTAAAGTCACATTGCAGCAGAGAGACAACCTGGCAATCAGATTACCTGGCTTGCACAGACACACACTCTCTCAGCCTCCACCCCTTCAAAAAAAGAAACAACATGCAGAAGAAAAAAAAGGCAAAACTCACTCTCTCTCTCTCCATGGAACACACACTTAAAAGCAATGTGGATCCCCAAGTTTGCAACAAGTAAAGTACAATAAATGTAATGTAATTTATCTCTCTCAGTCTCTTGCGCTATCACAACTAGTCTGGTCACATGAATGCAAGCCAACACCCTGAGAGCCTGATTTATATACTATCCCACCTCAATGACTGTGGGCCTTCATTGGCCAAGTGTCAGTGACAAAAATCACCATTAATTGGCTGTCCTCTAACATCAGTCACAAAAATGTGCTCATTTCATTGGACAGGGAATTGTGAAACCGGATTGGGCAGGTAAGCATTACATTGCACAAAAGGAATTTGCTTATTGGTCAAGATTCCGGTCATCATTTACATAATTTTGTCTCCCTCTCTCTTGTTTTGCCACTTTTCAAAAATCCGAATCACTTTGGCACTTCGGAGCTTCTGCGCTTCAGCACTTCTGAACTACTGAACTTCGGCGCTACGGAACCTCGGCACTTTAGATATTCGTAAGCATCCGAATGGCATGACATTTGTGCGAATGTACATTCGGAACAGAATGAATTGCACATGTCTAATAACCAGCTCAGACATCAACACTGCTTCAGTGTGATGGTCAAGCCATTTCTTCAAAAGCAGAGATCACATATCTAAGAAAACCTCAAGGGAGCTATATGACAGGATGCCTCACTCCTGAAGCCTGATACACAATATCCCTGGCTGGGCAGAATGTATGTACCCATTTTTCAGGTGAAGTATGGGATAAGTCTGTTGTGACATCACAGCAAAGTACACCATACGTCATCGGACAGGAAGAGGTTTATAAGCTGTTTTTATTTACTCTCTAGCTGATTATTATTGCTTTAAACTGGATATATTTTTATTTTTTTTAGTTTTTTACAAAATTATAATTGGCATGGAATGTTTGCAAAAACAATTTCAGGCCTCTTAGAATTTGGCTGTTTATCAGGATAAAAATGTATATCACCCAAGTATGATGAAGAGGGGCATTGTGTGCTGCAGCATGTGACTTCAGAAAATATTCATGAATTCTATAAATGAAGAGCATATTTGCTTTTAAAGTTTTAATACTAAATCATAAGACCCAATTTCTGACCTGGACAAATGACCATAAACGTTAGACTATGCAGGTTATCCAATTTAACCATTTATAAGCACAAGTAGTGCCACCGTTAACAATAGAAATATGCCTTTATTTTGTTTAGCTTGTAATCATTTTGTTCTTACATATTAAAGAAACTGCAAAGAAAAATAAAATATGTAGTTATTTTATACACAGTGCCTGTTTATACTACTTCTGTGCAACTGAGGTTTGTATTGCTTGAATAATTTAACAGGAATTAATATATTTATTTGCATCATTCCAAAATCAGAGAACACAAATATAGTACTTTGTCTATTTCAAAAAGTTGGGTCCGAAATGATGATCTCAATACACCTGATAGGCGTGCCCCAAACGTTTATTTTATAGGATGGACTATTTTAAGAAACAGAGATATGTAGTTTCTAATTTCAAGCAATTCACTAGTACTCTCAGTGTACTGATTTTGGCTTCAATAGACTATTAGACAAGGAATGAGAAGTTGTAATTAATTTTACCCTTTAGCGCTTGTTGTATTCAGTTGTGTTCCTTCGTACTTGACCTTGGCTTTGTTTTCTGACTACGTTATTTCTTTATCCTTATCTGTTCTGTTTGCCGGCTTGCTGTTTACTGTGTACCAGACCCCGGCTAGTCCTAGTTTACGATGTCTCTTTGTGCCCTTGACCTTGGATCGTTCCTGACTCTGTACTTCTCCTATATACGTCAAGTCCGGCCACTCTAAGGTCTGGTAGACGTATCTCCCCTCTGTGTTGTCTTCTGTTTAGCTGAATCCTGCATGTTGGGGTATATTCTCGTTACACGAACATTATAGATACTCATATCTACATAAATAGAACTACGGCCTCTGTGGCAAGCCCCAATACAGGCATTGCAGGGGGTTTCCCTGACGGGCCCGGCTTATACTAAGCTGTTTCTAAAACGGTGTCCTCTCCTTTACAGGACGACCCGTGGTGCACCATGTCGGACTCACCGCAGCAGACTCAGAACTTCCAGTCCATAATCAATGCTGCAGTTGCGGCCTCCATGGAAAAGGCCATTTCTAAAATACTGATGCACCTACCTCCAGAAAACCCCACCCAGGGGATTACGGCCCAAGACACGGAGGATCAAGTAGGCTCAGAAACCTCCACCAAAGGCCTTCCACCTCTAACCAAACGAGGCAAGAAGAGCTTAGCGGGCCCTAAAGCTAAGGGCAAGGGGTCGGTCAAACGCCCCAGACGTGTGGCCGTGCCCGAACCCCCACTCCCCATGCTGTCATCGGGGGAGGATAATGACTTCTCTAGATGTGGTAGACGAATGGCAGGCAGAAGACTCCAATTCGGACCGAGATGCAGAATGGCAGGACGTACCATTCTCGGACCCCGGTTTCACGGGGGGACTCCTATGCGGAAGGTTACCTCCCACAGGACGAAGGAGATGACTTTGCCACTGAGGGCGAAGGCCTCTTCTTGGACACCAAAGGCTCCCCACTGTTTGACACTAGGACCATCAGACACCCCAGGTCCTCTGAATAGAGCCTACCGACTCACCTGGCTAAGTTTGAACATTATTGGCTCAGGAAGCCCCTAGACCGGGTAGTACGGATTTGCCTACGGGCAGTGTGCCCCCGACCCACGCTCCCGGACAAGATCGCTGTGACACCGGTGTTTCACAAAAAAATGGTGGTGTTTATGTCCCGGACGGGACGCGACCCTCGCAGGGGCATCGAAAGAGGGCTAAGAGCAACACAAGATAAATTACTCGACTTACTGGGTCCACTTGGCAAGATATTATACTTGCCGCAATTTGCACAGAAAGACAAAGAGCCGCCCTACTGTGCATTGACTCTAAACTGTCTAATATGGCTTCCAAGGAATTGGGCCCTATGGCTCATGGCCTATTATTTGGCGACTTATTCATCACGGAAATGAGACATGTGTCGGTATTCACGACCCTCAAAAGCGCCCAGTCATCTCTACGACAGGTGTTCCACCACCTCCAGCTAGAGGTGTTTTTGGAAGGGCTGGCTGGCACCTGGGCCACCAGCTGTTTCTGGCCCACTGGCTCCAGACAGAACCCACCATCCTCCTCCTTCTACCCTCCCTCAGCGCCATGGACAAAATCCTTCTACAGAGGCACCCCCAGATCCAGAGGTTCACAGAGCAGAGGCCGAGGACGCTTTACCACAGGTGGGTCCCTCTATATTCTGTCACAACAATACTATCACTGCAGGCAGGTTGTCCCTTTTCTTACAGAACTGGGAAGAGATATCCTCAGACGCATGGATCCTGCAGTAGGGGGCTACGTCATCGAATTCTACGCCCCTCCCTACCAGAAGTACCTACCACCATTGTCACGAACGCACCCTACTCCAAGAGTGTGCGTGACATAGTTGTGGTGGTGAAAGGGTTAAAGTTCACTATTTGTGTAGAACCTCACACCTTGCAGAGCCTTGATTACTTCACATCCATATGGTAAAATCCTGTTTACATTGCTATGCCATTCATACTACCCCTTCTGTCATCTGACCTCTGTGAGAGTCCCAGCTTCAAAAGATGTAACCCCTTTTGACCTCAACAATACCATCTCTGTAATTTGTGCCATTTACTACACAAATTACATTTGTAAAAATAAATTATGCACCCTTGCCGTGACAACCACCACTTCGGGTTGCCAAAGATCACGAGAGGCTTATAGACGAGGAAATCCACTCTCTATTCTCCAAAGGCGCAGTGCAATACGCTGAGGACAAGAGTGGTTTCTTCAGCAATATCTTCCTGGTCCAGAAAAAGACCGGAGATTTCCGGCCCGGTCATAAACCTAAGACATCTGAACACCTTTGTGGTATACCGCCACTTCAAAATGGAGGGAATCCATCTTCTACGGGATCTCCTATCGAAGGGCGACAGGTTCACCTGTCTGGATCTCAAAGACACCTATCTATCAGTACCGGTGGACCCCTCCTGCCAACGGCTCCTCCGCTTTCACTGGCGAGGCAGACCATGCCAGTTCACGTGCCTTCCTTTCGGACTCAGCTCGGCACCATGGTGCTTCACAAAACTGCTGAAACCAGTCATGGCTCAACTCCGTTCCGGGGGGATAAGATGTATAATTTACCTGGACGATTTGCTGATTTTCTGCGATTCCGTGTCTCGACTACAATCTCAGACGAAATTCACCACACAACTACTCAAATCCTTGGGCTTCATAGTCAACAGGGACAAATCAGCACTGACGCCGACCCAGATCATCCAATTCCTAGGATTCGAACACGTGTGTACTACGCCTACCCCTTCAGAAAATAAAAGCCATCTGGAAAGAAATTAGGAAACTGTTACAGATGACCCAGGTCCCCCTACGGTTACTGGCCAGGATTGTCGGCCTCCTCTCGGCCTCGATACAGGCAATTTACCTTGGCTCCCTCCACTATCGGGCCATGCAGAGAACGAAGGCACATTACCTGCGTTCAGGGTTCGCATACGACCAGAAAATTCCACTCAACAGCGAAGTACGGACGGAACTCCATTGGTGGCTTCGTCACATGCAAGCATGGAACGGGAAAGCCATATTCGGCCCATAACCAGATTTCGTGGTAGAGTCGGATGCCAGCCTATGGGGCTATGGAGCACACGGCAAAGAATCCACCACGGGAGGACCTTGGCTGGGCGAAGAGACCGATCTACATATCAATTGCTTGGACTGGATTGCAGGGTCCTTCGCCATTCACAGTCTAGCGCGCAACATGTCCAATTGCTGCATTCTCCTGCATATGGACAACATATCGGCTGTCCAATATATCAACCGACTGGGCGGTGCTCGCTCTCAGACCCTATCGGAAGCGGCCAAGGACATATACAGTTTTTGCCTTCCCAGCAACATAACTCTACAGGCAGAATACCTACCAGGAATATCCAATTGCATGGCGAATTGGTACTCACAACACTGGAGGGACAGCAGCGACTGGCACCTCCACGAGACTATCTTCCACAGACTAGCCGATTGCAGGGGACCATTCCATCTCGACCCTTTCGCCTCCCGGACCAACTGTCAACTTCCAAGATTCTTCAGCTGGCTTCCGGACCCGGCATGCGAGGCAGTAGACGCATTCCTCCAGCGGTGGCCTCCGACCGGTGCCTATGCTTTCCCTCCGTTCTCCATGTTGGGGAGGGTTCTCCATCAAGCTCGAGCTCAGGGAACCTCACTGCTTCTCATAGCACCATTCTGGCCAAGCCAAGTGTGGTTCCCGGACCAATTGGAACTATCATTCCAGGACCCGCTCCTCATCCATTCATACCCTCATCTCCTCACCGACACTCAGGGAATTCAACACCCACTCATCCTCCAAGACCGGCTGGAACTCATGGCTTGGACAATTTCAGGGGCTCCTGGTCGACCTATGGCTTATCGCAGGTCACTAGGGACCTACTGTGGGACTCGTGGGTGCCAGGTACTAGGCGCAGTTACATCAATGCCTGGAATAAATGGACTGGCTGGTGTTTGGAACAGGACTCTGATCCCTTTACGGCACCTATTCCCATAGTTCTGAATTTTCTGTCACAGTTATTCTCATCACCATTAGTTTACCACTCCATCAACGTCTCACACTCTGCCATTTCAGCGGCCCACATCCCAATCCAGGGCCTGCCAGTAGGTCAGAACCCACGGGTTTGTAGACTGCTCCACGGAATCAGGTTATCACGTCCTCCGGCACTGAAATACGCCCATCTCTTGGACGTCACGATCGTCCTACGCGGATGGCCAGACAATTCGTCGTTATCGTTACGGCAACTCTCCGCGAAACATTCAATTTTGCTCTGCTTAGTATCTTTTCGCCGGGTTTCCGACGTGAGGGCCTTCGATGTGAACGGGATATCCTTCACTCCGGAAGGGGTAGTTTTTTCGGTTTCACGTCGCACTAAGACTGACTCTATGACGGTTTTCTATCCATTTTTCTCTCAGGACCCTCAACTCTGCGTAGTGAAAACTTTACTACGATACATGGAGAAGACTGCTCCGCTATCTATCTCCTCCAAGGGACAATTGCTCATCTCGTATGTCCCTCCACACCGTTCGGTAACGGCCACTACATTGGCTAGGTGGGTACGATGGCTTCTATCTCTGGCGGGCGTTGAATCTTGTTTCAGAGCACATTCGGTACGTGGCGCGGCTGCGTCGCAGGCTTTTTCTTCGGGCGCTTCACTTACGGATATTATGCGATCAGCCGATTGGTCACGGGAAGTTACTTTCCGTGTTTTCTATTTTCGCCCTTCTTCTCATGCTTCTTTCGCTCTTCTACCTTTGCGTTAAAAATGCAAAATAGGAAGCCTCCTGTCATGTGGTAAAATTGTAGATTATGCAAATGTTGTGTACCTATAAACTTATTAAAATTTTTAGTAATGACAGGAGGCGAGTATTTTCCCTCCCTAGCCTTTCTACTCTTTCTATTCTATCCCACCCTCTTTTATATCTTTTGTATCTGTCCAGACTCTTGGGATTGTACTAGATCATGTCAGGTTACTAGGGACGGGGCTTGCTATAATAAGACAGAAGTTTACATGACACTATATGTTAAGATAAATTACTCGATGGTTATGATTAATTATGTGGGCATGACTCCACGGCTCTCGCCTCTCACTTGTTTCTGTTTCTTCTAGGATGAAACGCATCTTACACAAGATTGGTCACGTTTTCGTCATGGTCCGCCAGTTTTCCAGTAAGGATCGTTTTATGATGTTTCCAAGTTCCTGTTTTCGGTTTCCACATTGAGAGTTACCTGATCCATACATTTCACACCAAAGAAAGAGGAAGTGGATGGGAGGACTTAGACATATATACTCTGTGTTTCTTCTTTTTGATTGGTTAATACTTTGCTGCTGGAGTAAAGTAAAGTAAGTTTATGCATAATACTCGCCTCCTGTCATTACTAAAATTAAGATTGTAGGTACACTACGTTAGCATAATCTACAATTATCTGCTAACTAGTTCACTGTTCTCACACTGCAAATCAGAATGAATTAAGAGATAATAATATTTAAAATTGCATGGAATCCCAAGCCAAATTAAGAAGTGCTGATAGGATTCACTGAGCCCTTACAATGTCGTATTACATCAAAGGATAATTATACTAGGTATATATGTACTCACTGATTGACATGCAGTATATGCTCCAGGTACAGCACATGACAAATCTCTTTCATCCCTAAGGGAGTGTGACGCTTGTCAGTACAATTTAGTCAAGTCAAACAATGAGGAAGTGTCTGCAGATTCTGTTATTTTGCCACATCATTCAGCGGTATTAAATGTCAAAGGAGTCTGTATGTGCTTTGCTTCATAACACAAAAGTCTGTTAAAAGGAAACTAAAAGAAATATTTCAAAACCAATTCTGCATACTTTGCCACATTTCTAACTGCCATAAAAGGGGTGTGGTTGGTGACTTAGTAAGATTTAGTTTTTAAAAAGTAGCGTTTATTCCCGGGCCTTCCAACCCCAGGGTTTGCAGACCTCCAGGTGCGGCACTACTACCACTCTATCACTCAAACTTTCACAGCAGCAGATTGGGAGAACCCCTTAGACACCATGCTGCGCTCCTCGGCACGAGCCACTTATTCCACATCTAAACTCTACATGTTCATACATACACTCCAGACTGGACTGGTCTTCAAACATGGCATGAGAAAATGGAAAACCCACTTCCCTGACATAACTCCTACAGACATCCTGAGGGCGCACCAAGCCCAATGCCAAATCTTGCCTATCGTCTCTTACAGAGTCATGTTTCTAAAGACCCTATACTATGCTTATTATTCCGCACACAGACTACATCTAATCGCTAGGAAGGACTCAGCAACCTGTTTCACATTCGCACACACAAGAGCCGACTTATATCATGGTCTGTGGGTGTGAACACTAATACAATAATTTTGGACTGAGGTGAGTCTTACGAATGAGAACATGCCCACACTACTATTGACCTTGGAGTTCTTGCTCCTGAGACCTATCCAGGGTCAACCCCTAACTAAAACTATTCCTCCTCATAATAGCAGCTATTGGACACAAGGCAATTCTGCAGGTCTGGAACCAGCCGAATGCTCCCACGTTACAATTATTTTTAACTAAACTCAAATTTATTTTCAAAATGGATTGGTTGGTGACACTAACCAACAAAGAAATCCTTGCCAGGAAATTTATCCTGACCTGGAGATCGTATCTCTTTACTTTGGATGACTCTTTTCAAACCCAAGTGAGGAATGCCCTGTGACAGCGTGGTTCTTGGAAGAAGTGGTGGCCGGTCGAAACCCTTCACAAATCCAGCTCGTTAAACAACACAGGTAGCTAAGAAAAAGAAGCATACAAGGTTGAATTGGAGGGTGGGGGACCGAACCGGCACACAGTTCAATTATTTTGGTTATTATTTTTACTTTTTGTTAAGATACATGTCCAGTCCACCACTTCCCAAGGTCGGACCGGACGACATATAAAGTTGATACTTTACCATATTGACGGCCACTCTGTCTCACCTATTCACACATTACTAACCAATGACCCCTAACCAGGCATAACTATACTTATTATAAGGTCTAATGTGACACATTGTTGTAGACAGCGATGAGGCAACAATGCCTCCATCAACTGAACGTTAACTAACCAAGGGTATTGGACGTAACTGTTGCCTCCGCTTAGCTGTATTGTTTTGTTCTGATTTTTTTTTCTCTTAATTTTAGTTCTGTTTTGTTACCAGTGCAAACAGAAGAAAAAAACAGTGGTTGTACAGTTTAACATATAACAGTCCTATTAACAGCAACTTCTTTTGGTATTTAAAGGGACTTTCCAGTGCCAGGAAAACAAACCGTTTTCCTGGCACTGCAGGTCCCCTCTCCCTCCCACCCCCATCCCAGCATCCCAGGTTGCTGAAAGGGTTAAAACCCCTTCAGTGACTTACCTGTATCCAGCGCTGGGTGAAGGTCCGCCGGCAGGGGGGACCTATTGAGCATACGCGGCCGGCGGCGCGGGAGTCCTAATGCGCATTAGACCTCCCCATAGGAAAGCATTGAATAATGCTTTCAATGCTTTCCTGTGGGGATTTCAGCGACGCTAGAGGTCCTCACATGGCGTGAGGTCGTCCAGCGACGTTATAGCACACTTTTCATGTTCTATGAACACGGAAGTGTCCTCTAGTAGACATCCACTAGAGGAGAACTTAACCCTTCAAGGTAAATATTACACTTGCAGGGTTAAGGGTAGTGGGAGTTGGCACCCAGACCACTTTAATGGGCAGAAGTGGTCTGGGTGCCTGGAGTGTCCCTTTAAGTGGCACAAGTACTAAGTCATGAATCTCATGTCTAGCTAATCATATATAACCTGGCATTCTCACATACAAATAGCTTGCACTTCCTGCTTAATTGCTGCAACCCAGTTAGTCAGGACTTCTTTACTCGCATCTTGTTTTATTTTACCTAATTTGGCTACTAACACGCAAAAATGTGCTGCTGTTCTATATGCCATGGTGTATTACCTGTTTATACTACGCCTGATATCATTGCTGTGGCGTACTTGGCACATCTGTAATTAATTCAAAACATTGTGCAGTTTCTCCAAAGGTCATGACCATATTTAATACTGTTTGTTATTGCTATGCTTGTTACTGCTTGTGGCTACACAAGCTCTCTTTGTCATCATTTGCACAACAAGAATAAAGACTTTAGATGAGAGAGGGGAGAGAGACTGGGAGGGTTGGGGGGAGGTAGGGAGACAGGGGAAGGGCTTGGTAATGCCCAGCAATATAGACATTGTCTATACCACTAATTTCGTAGGATAATGAACAAGTGACCAGACAACATGTAAAATTAATTCAACAAGCTATAGAAGTCTTGCTTTATTCCTAGTTTCAGGTTAAACCTACATTAAAGGGACACTATAGTCACCTGAACAACTTTAGCTTAATGAAGCAGTTTTGGTGTATAGAACATGCCCCTGCAGCCTCACTGCTCAATCATCTGCCATTTAGGAGTTAAATCCCTTTGTTTATGAACCCTAGTCACACCTCCCTGCATGTGACTTGCACAGCCTTCCATAAACACTTCCTGTAAAGAGAGCCCTATTTAGGCTTTCTTTATTGCAAGTTCTGTTTAATTAAGATTTTCTTATCCCCTGCTATGTTAATAGCTTGCTACACCCTGCAAGAGCCTCCTGTATGTGATTAAAGTTTAATTTAGAGATTGAGATACAATTATTTAAGGTAAATTACATCTGTTTGAAAGTGAAACCAGTTTTTTTTTTCATGCAGGCTCTGTCAATCATAGCCAGGGGAGGTGCAGCTAGGGCTGCATAAACAGAAGCAAAGTGATTTAACTCCTAAATTACAGTGAATTGAACAGTGAAATTGCAGGGAAATGATCTATACACTAAAACTGCTTTATTTAGCTAAAGTAATTTAGGTGACTATAGTGTTCCTTTAACTTGGTAATATAGCTAAGCTGGGCCTATCCAAAGTCTATGGGCCGCATCTCAATACCAAGTGCCCAACCCATTTCCCAACACAAGGAAATGTAACTCACCATTTGGATGGCACTGTACCTAGTCATGCTACTCCCAATGTACTCCTTCTAATCACAATGTCTGGCACTTTAAATAAATTCTCTGTTCAGGAGAAATGGAGATATCCTTCTCCTTGTTATTTCTTTCCCTGGCCACCAATTGCTCCTCTTCAAATGACCAAGGTTGGAGGCCAATGTTGCCTATTTTATTGCCAACAATGGAAACTTTTTTTTTCTGGATCCTACTGACCTTGATACAACTATACTGTCTGAAAATTATCCATGGCCATGTTATACTTAACAAACTTTTGTTTTCTTTACTTATGTTGTATTGTTAAATGCAAAAAAGTGAATGTGAATGCTCCATGTACACTCTTGACTCCGTATCTGTTCCATGACAAACTTCCTGTAGCTAAAACTATGCTTGACATATGTGTTGGATTTAACATTCACAATAAAAAAAAGTGTTCAAAAAAAAAAGAAGTCACTTGTGACAACCACTGTTATAAAACACGATAATGTCTCAATATTGTTGTAACATTATAACACCAATTTCAATCCTGATCAACAGTACCACATGGTGTACACTGCTGTACCCTGTGCTGCAATGAAGTGGGACACAGGTCCATATACTATGTATTAAAACTAAGCAAGATACAGCAGGGTTTACCATACAGGCTACATGGTGGCTTAAGATTAGTTGGTCGTAGGATTCAGGGGATACCAAACACAACCTCCTCAGTGAGGCTCAAAGTAAAAAAACAAAAAAAAAAAACAACTGTAGCACTTGTCGCCCTTAGCCAGGGAGAGTGAAAAATGTATAACATAAAATTCTTTCTCAAATGTCAACTGTATACACAGGCAAAAATTAGATTTAAAAAAAAATAAAAAAATCTTTCTCTGAATACTTCAAGGCAACTAATGGTAGAATGGTATAAATGAATATGCCTCTAGATAACTGGAGATAATTTCTCAGAGGTGTAGGTTTAAACTGCAAAATTAAATTGTAACACTTTCTCTGACAAACACATTAAATGACAGTACAACATTTAAAAAAAATTTTTTCAAAAAGTTGTGAAGCGATGTGTCTACAGAGTGAATCAACATGGTATTTGTCATGAAACATTTAATCTTGCAAAGAATTACAATTATTATAAAATAAATCAACCTTAACCCCTTAAGGACACATGACGCGTGTGGCATGTCGTGATTCCATTTTATTCCAGAAGTTTGGTCCTTAAGGGGTTAAAGGGGCACTATAGACATCAAAACAACTTTAGCTCTTATTGAAGCAGTTTTGGTGTAGAGATTATGCTCCTCACATCTCACTGCTCAATTCTCTGCCATTTAGGAGTTGAACCACTTTTGATTCTATTTATGCAGACCTAGGCACACCTCCCCTTGCTGTGACTGACACAACCTTCATGAAAAATAAAGATTCCCTTTAAAATAGGATGTTAACTTGCTTTATATGTTTTTATCTCCTGCTCTATAATTTTAACTTTTATCACACACAGGAGGCTGGTACAAGGTCTAGCAAGCTACTAACAGTGCAAGAGATAAGAGTCTAAATTAAGCAGACTGTGCTATACAGGAAGTTCAAACAATCTCTCATAACAGGAAGTGTTTGGGAAGGCTGTGTAAATCATATGAAGGGAGGTGTGCATAGGGATGTATGAACAAAGTGAATTAACTACTAAATGGCAGATAATCGAGCCATGTAAAGGCATGAGCTACATAACAAAACTGCTTCATTAAGCTAAAGTTGTTTAGGTGACTATATCCTCCTGGGAACCAAGGAAAAAATGGTCTTCCAATTTCTTTCCATTTTTTATGAAAATGAAGAGGAAGTTCCCAGCATCACATGACATATCACTGGAAAGCCCAGGATGCCCTCTTTACAATACAGCAGGGATTGATAGAGTAGCTCAAAAGAATTAAAGGAGATGCATGTGAACTAAATGTCCAGTACAGAGGACGCAAGTTAATGTGCTGGGTCTCAGTAGGATAGTTTCCCTTTAAATCAATCAGTTGTAATTGATTCCAGAAAATTAAACAGCACTGACCAGTAATTTGTATTTTGTGGTACTAGCTTTCTAGTGGCAATTGTTTATTTTTTCTAGATTATAAATTATATAATATATAAATAAAAAAAATAGAAAAGTGATGAGTTTTAAACAAGGGGTGCTTGAAACTATGTGCTCTTTCAAGCAGAAATCCATAAATAGACAGCGTCATGTGTTAAAGATCCATTCTGGATTCTAGAAGTAAAAACTTATAGAGAAGCACAGGGTTAGACAGTGACAGAGTACTCACCACCGACCTTCTTTCATCTCATGTGTTTAATGCTCAGAGTTGCATTGTGCCTATAAATATATTTTTTATAAACAAGGTAAGAATTTATTATAAGTGTTACGAATATTAAAATGTCTTAAAAATAAATTGAATGATGTTATACAGTGCTTGTCTTCCATGATAATGATTATTCAGAGTAGCAGCCAAGTATCTTTGCTACCTTCCCTATATCATAACTGGGTTGTTATTTGACCACTGTCAATCGGTTGAATGCTTTCTGAGAATATGCTTTCAGGTATGACAGAAAGCTCTTTGTGTTGATAGGCTCCTTGTGTGGGTCATCTGCATTTAATGATATGGCACAGCTGTTCATATAGTAATGTACAGCTCAGATATATGTTCTGTATGTTTTGGAAGTTTTATTCTTTATGACTCACTGCCTGCATACTTTTTCTCTAATGCACCACGGGAAGAATTAAAGACCCACAAGATAACAAAAAAAACAACCCCAGCAACACCCAAGCACGACAGAAGTAGAGACCCTTAAACGGGACATTGAACGAGAGGCAGCAGACAGTGAACGGGAGGCATAATGGGCCCAGAGTCTCCTCAGACCTAAAAGCTGATAGGAACCGACACAAACGAGACCACTGTAGAGCCCAGTGCCTTAGCAGAGGACAGGAACTAGCACTCCTAGCTGATCACCGGCCATAAGGGATAGAGGGACATACAAGGGTGACTGGCACCTACCGGTTCAGCTCTGACCCTAGTAAGAACACTAAGAACGAACAACACCTGCCCCCAACTAGCATGCAGGAACTGCGGGCATACAACAGGGTAACTATTACTACCAAAAGCAAACTGAAACTAAACCCGAGCTAATTTGCTGGACCCACTATTAAAACTGTTAAGAGAGAGCTGCAACCACATGTTAGTAAAAACACTGTTTAGTTAAGAATGTTACGCTTTTTGACATGTGATGATATCACTACATTGTAACCTTTGAATTTTCTTCAATAAAAAGAGATTGACCAAAAAAAAGAAAAAACACAGCAACTATGATAGGGAACTGTGATGCAATCTGTATGAAGAGCATAAGGCACGGCATGAAGACAGAATAGGATGCAGTGAGCTAAGTCTTTTCAAAGTAGGGAAGCATATTTTGCAAAACACCATAGAATTTATTTAACATAACTGTGTGCTAAAACATGTTAGTCAATGTTTCAGTCATGGATTGGGACTTTCCTCAGTACCCAAAAAAGGTGCCATTGTTACAATGTAACCTGTCAAGGGTGAGATTTATTAGGCAGCAAGTAAACAGTCAGTTCTTGAATTTAATGTGTTGTAAGCAGGAAAAATGGGCAAGCGAAAAGATGAGTTACTTTGACAATGGCCAAAAAATGATGGCTAGCCCATCTGGTCCGATCACAAAAGAAGAGCTTCTATAGCTTAAATTGTGGAACAAGTTAATGCAGGCCATGATAGAAAGATTGGCAGAACACACGGTGCATCACAATTTGCTGCGTGTGGGGCTATGTAGCTGCAGACCAGTCAGAGTGTCCATCATGACCCTGGTCCGCCACCAAAAGCACGGTCAATGGTGAAGTGAGCATCAGAACTGGACCATGGAGCAATGATAGAAGATTGCCTGGTCTGATGAATCATTTTTTCTTATACATCAGAAGGATGGCTAGGTGTATGAGTGTTGTTTACCTGGGGAATAGATGGCAACAAAAGGCACTATGGGAAGATGGCAGGCTGGTGTTATGTTGTGGGTAATCTTCTACTGAGAAACCTTGGGTCCTAACATTCATGTGGATATTACTTTGCCAAGAACCACATACCTAGAGATTGTTGCAAGCCATATACATCCTTATGGCAGTGGCCTCTTTTAATAATGCACATTGGATAAACTGCAAACAGTTGTTCAGCAATGGTTAGAGGAATATTACAAAGAGTTCAAGGTGTTGCCTTGGCCACCAAATTCCCCAGATCTCAATCTGAATCAGCATCTGTGAGACGCACTGCAACAACAAATCCGATCCATAGAGGCCCTACCTCACAACTTGCAGAAGTTAAATGATCTCCTGCTAATGTCTTGCTGCAAGATAACACAGGACACGTTCAGAGGTCTTGTGAAGTCCATGCTTCAACGCATAATAGCGGTTTTGGCAGGGCCTACACGATATTAGGCAGGTGGTTTTAATTGTGGCTGATAAAGATATATGATAGATAGATAGATAGATAGATAGATAGATAGATTTTCCCATTAATATGTTATAACTGATCATTATGTTGAAGTCAGATTGTCAGATCACCAAGTAAACAGATGCATCACAGCCTCAAGGGTCAGATTTTGGCTTGTGCCCATCATAAAATCTTAAACTGGGCACCTTGTTATTTTGAATAAAGCCCCAAAACACAGCCTTGATTCACTGCAACTGTACCATCTGGTCCTTGAGTCAACATGTGTGCATAAGCAGCTACAGCTCGAGTGTCTCTCAGCAGCTTGTGGTTTAGTTAAGTTATCTAAACAGAGTAGGACCAAGGTCAAAAGGATAAATAGCTAAGTCTTTGAAATAAATGAACTACATCTGAATCTTTGAAACAGAGACTGGTATAAAACGAATGTCTGTAGCTATCTGCTGATATATCACTTTTTGTAGAAATATTAATTGCATTGAAAACCTTTTATATCCTGACTAATGCCAGTGCTAGAGTGTGGCCCTGGCATACAGCATGTGTACATGTGCCAGCCACATAAAAGCCCTTTTATGTATACCCAGTTTACAAACCTTCATCACTTTCCCGAGGATATTAAATTCCTTTCCATAATTGAGCTTTAAAACTTACCTTTAATGTCATTCCCTCACTGCTAATTTATTTTGGCTGTCTAGATTGCAGGGATCAGTTTACGGGTCAAAATACAATTATAAGTGGTAGATATAATCCAACAGATGCAACAGTAGTAGCCAATTCAAACTCAATATAGTCTAGCCACTTTTGAAAACATGTAACTAGTTAAAGCTATAGATATTTTTATGACCCTGAAAACATAACTTATCTGAAGTCAAGACACACCAATAGTTCATTATCCCCATTGATACAGAACTGGATCAATGCCTAAATGTCGAAATCCTGGGCTGCTAGTGTAACTTAATGACTAAGTCCTTGATTTAATATTGTTGGATAAGCTTTTTGAATGATTTAATATTTTTGGATAAAAAACTTTAAAGTGTTTTTATTTTTTTAAATATTAAAATATCCCATAACATATTAAAAAGATGTAAAAAAAAAAAAAATTAATAATAAAAAAATAATATATATATATAAAAATATAACCAAATAAAAATATTTTTCATTAAATATTTTTAAAGGTTTATCCCAAAAATGAAATAAAATAAATAAATAATTTGAAAAAAGTGTATCCAACATTATTAAACCCAGGCCTAGAGATTGGGAATCACTGCTCTAAATTTTGATCTGTGGTGGAGAGTAAGCGTAGTTTCCATAACGTAAAACATGCCAAATTTTTCAAGAACAAATGGAGGACTTATTTAGCCAGTTATTTAGATATATTTGGGATATACGATAAATACAATATAAGTGTTGATGATTACTTTTAGGATGTGAATATTACATGCCAAACACGTTGATACAAGGTATGTGCAGCTTGATACCTACAGGTCAGATACAGACCATAAGAAACATGGCATGAGACATTTGTTAAAATCTATCTATTGACGTCTACGCTGGACATCTGCATTATATTCTTTCATAGGAGTTGTTCTTTTTGTGTACACTTGCAATTCTTTTTTAACCCCTTATGGACTGAGCCAAACGAAAAAATTTTCTTTTAAGGGACCAAAAGTCCCTCCAGAGGTTTTTAATGAGAGGGAAAATCTACCAAAGAGTGATTTTTTTTTTATTATTATTTTTTATTTATATTTATAATTAGCTCTGTGTAGTGCTCCTTTCATACTTGCAAGAATGGCTATTTTTTTTTATTTTTGGGAGCTCCAAGAGCTCCTGTTGACACCATAGAATATAGTAAAAAAATATTCTTATTTCAGGATTTTTTTTTTCAGTTTGGTAGGGGCTATCTATAGAACAAATAAATATTAAATAAATAAACTGGGTATCAGCCAGATCAAATGCTTAAAATATGTAACTGAATGCTCACGGAAATGGTAAAATACTATTCTACGAACGCCGCCTACCAGATAGATGTATACTACATTGCCAGCTTGCCTTAGCAATTCAATTGTACTTTTGTTTTATTATCAATACTATGCGCCTTTAGGTAACCAAGATGCAACGGTTCAGCCTGTTTAACATTTAAACTCTACTTAACCAATAGCCTAGTGTTGCATATTCCCTAAGTCTGTATAACTCAATGATTCATGGCTTGTACTTTCAACCTATAGATTAGCAACAAATACTATTATACGTGTTATTAATTTTCTGGAAAGCTTGCTTAATATAAAATGAGGCTGCCATTCATGGGAGATGTACTACTGTGTTAACGTGATCCCATCCTGTACAAATACCATGCATCCCCTCTTCTTTATCCTGTACCCCATTGAAAAAATAAAATAAAAAAATACCATTCCATTTGGACCAAAATTAGCATCATTAAAATTGACAATGTACTGCAAAATATATATGCATATAAATATTATGCATATATTTTAAAGTACACGACTAGGCTCATTTTAATGCCCTTTTGTCTCATCCAAATAGTTTTCCCTGATTTGTTTGCTTGGACAACATTGAGGCAAGATGATCTGTCGCATTAACAAAATTTGTCTCAACCAAATTACATTTTTCTGCCGTTCACAAGTCTAGTTGACACGGAATTAGAGGAAAACTGTCATAAAATGATCACTTCTCATTTTTAAGATGTTTATTACATTTAATGACACTTAAAAGAACACTATAGTGACAGAAACACATACATGTATTTGTGGCAAACCTAGCCACTTGTCACAAGGCTGTCTGTCCTAATAGTGTTTTAATAGGGTTATCTACCAACTGTCTGCATATGTCTTTTCCCTGTATACCACTTGTATGTAAAATATAGCGGTGCATATGAATGCCGCAAGCATTCAGCGGTTAATTTCGCGAACTGGGAATTTCAACCCTGTTCGTGAAACAAATTATTTACCGAATGGGAGACCACACACAGGAGGTCGTGTGTCTCCCATTAACGGGTGCAACAATGTAACCACGGCTTATTAAGTATGTTGCAGGTGGCCGCTGTTCGTGTGCTGAATACGTGGTGGCGGCCATCTTTTCTCCCGAAAGCCCAGCGGTGTTTGGTCGTCGAGTGCCTGGAACTAAAATTGGCTACTCGACTTACCGAACACCGCTGGACTTCCAGACTGTTCATGCAAATAATTATTTCGACATATTAAAGGGCTCAGTATGTTATTTCGTTACAAGGCTTATTCATGTAAAAAGGTAATTCGAATGGCTTTCATCTAAATATGCAGGGATCTGAGCGGTATTTCACCAGATGGTGCGCTCAGATCTTAGCTATGCAGGAGGGGTTATTCGGCTCATTCACCCTAATATTGTGACTACTACAGAATTTAATGTAAAAATTTAACTTTGGGTGTACGGAGAGATAGGGTGATTAACAGTATATTCTTATCCCTTATCTCTCCAGTACAGCAATGGATGCTGGGAAATTGTCCTGTAACATGAGTTCCCCACGTAGTCCACTATTTTAAAACCCTTGCAAAGTCTCTTTGGAAACCCCTTGCATGGGGACCTGCATAAATACTGTGACCTGTGAATAAAAACTCAGTTGACTCCCAGACTATGTGTCGTCTAGTTCTTGGGAGGAAGGGATTATCGTAACGCTACCTGGATTATTGTATGCTGTTCCTGTCTACCAGCGGAGATATTGTGGATTGTACTACCTCTCCGCTACAGTATTCCTGTCACTATAGCTGTGAGAACACTGTTTAGGCCCTCGGCACCCCTGTCAGAAGTGTAAACGGTCCTGGTTCAATTACTATGTTAAACGTTTGGTTAATAAAAATGGTGTCGTCAATACGCAAGCGGCCCCTAACAAGGGAAAGGGGGTTATACAACGGGGGGCACACGATATCCACTGTACCAGTACCCATGTCAAAAATGCATGTACGGCGTAATGCTCATCTTGTTACTACAATGTAATGCAACGACACACCAAAAATAAAGAATAAAAAAAAAAAAGAAGTGTAAAAGGTGATTTACTCATCTTTACTCCAGTGTCACATAGGCCTCCTTGCTGATGGCCCCACCCATGCTCTACCTCCTTGGCTGAGATCATAAATTATGTAAAGCATTGGGAGACTATTGCACATGCCAGTCAGCATCTCCTCCTCAATGTATAGCATCTCCATGCAGACCCAGGAAGCACCTCTAGTGGTAGTCTGAGTGAGTCCCTCCATGTGTCTCATCCTCCCTACACCCACAAGTCCCTCCCTGTTTCCCACCCCTAACAGGGCCAAGTTTACTTTTATGGGGTTAATCAAAACAAAAACAGTGTTTTAATAAAACACCCCTTACTGGCACTCCTCCACCTGGGCCCAATACAGCATTGTAACAGCTACAACCAGGACTCACATCACCCAACCCTGCAGGACTTGCCCTAAGTAGAGGTAGCATTTCTGGATGATCATTTCCCACCCACCCTACATCTCACCCTCCCCACGGTACTCATTACATTTAAATATAGCTTCAATTACCTGACTTTCCTGACAAACCAATCATATCCACAAAGCCCTCCACACCTAAACTCACAATACCTTTTTAACCCTTTACCCTCCTAACCTCACCTACAATTCTCACAGCTCAATTCTCCATATCTTAAAAGCATAGCCCCTATTCTCCTACTAATGTTCTCACTTCTATTTTTTTACTTTCTCTCTCATTTCCTTCATCATTAAAATCTCTCTATCCTTTTACTTACCTGTTCCTGCTGACACCATCTACATTGCTCCCTCTCTGCTTTCCTCATCTCTGTATTCATCACATGCACTTTACTCATTTATCCAGCCTTTCTCCACAAACCCCTCCTAAATCCCTTAACCCCTTAAGGACACATGACATGTGTGACATGTCATGATTCCCTTTTATTCCAGAAGTTTGGTCCTTAAGGGGTTAAATACAAGCTCTCACCCCCAACATTTAAATCGTACTCCCACCTTCTCTTCCTTTCCATCCTACTGCTCCTAGCAGCTGGTGATGTCTCTCCAAACACTGGTCCCTTCTCAACTAAGTCACCTGGTACTAACACCGGAACCCACAACAATCTAATATCCATTCCATGTAACTCTCGCTATAATCCGCCCTCTGGAAATTAGGCATGTGCATGGGAAAATTTTTCGGTTCGGTTCGGCATTCCGAAATTCGGGACTTCGGCAATTCGGAACTTTGGCACTTCGGAACTTCCCCTGGGGTGTGGACCCTAAATTAGAATAAGGGGGGGGGACCTAATGTCCTCCCCCCCTGGCCCCCCTGAGCGGTGGGTGGGGGCCTTAAATTAGAATGAGGGGGGAGGACCTACTGTCCTCCCCCCTGGCCCCCACCCCTAAGCGGTGGGTGGGGGCCCTAAATACTAATACTGGGGGACCTAATGTCCTCCCCCTGGCCCCCACCCCTGAGCGTCGGGTGGGGGCCCTAAATTAAAAAAAATAACCCCCCTCCTGCAGGTGACTAGGGGTCCCCAAACCCCAAGTCACCCCCCTACCCAAAAAAATTAACCCCTACCTACCCCCCTCACCCTACAAATAATGACGTCCCCCCCAATTAGTATTTAGGACCTCCACCCACCGCTCAGGGGTGGAGCCAGGGGCGAGGACATTAGGTCCTCCCCCCTCATTCTAATTTAAGGACCCCCACCCACCGCTCAGGAGTGGGGGCCAGGGGGGAGGACATTAGGTCCCCCCAATTAGTATTTAGGGCCCCCACCCACCGCTCAGGGGTGGAGCCAGGGGCGAGGACATTAGGTCCTCCCCCCTCATTCTAATTTAAGGACCCCCACCCACCGCTCAGGAGTGGGGGCCAGGGGGGAGGACATTAGATCCCCCCCTAATTAGTATTTAGGGCCCCCACCCACCGCTCAGGGGTGGGGGCCAGGGGGGAGTACATTAGGTCCCCCCAATTAGTATTTAGGGCCCCCACCCACCACTCAGGGGTGAGGGCCAGGGGGGAGGACATTAGGTCCCCCCAATTAATATTTAGGGCTTCCACCCACCGCTCAGGGGTGGGGGCCAGGGGGGAGGACATTAGGTCCCCCCGCTCATTCTAATTTAGGGCCGCCACCCACCGCTCTCGGGTGGGGGCCAGGGGGGAGGACATTAGGTCCCCCCCTTAATTAGTATTTAGGGCCCCCACCCACCGCTCCGGGGGGGGACATTAGGTTGCCTTTCTTCCATCTCTGACTGGATGTCCTCCCACGTTCTGAAACTCAATCTCTCTAAAACTGAGCTTCTTGTCTTTCCTCCTCCTAATAATGATCCTCCTCTTTTGCTCTCCCTTCAAGTTAGTGGTATTCACACAAGTCCATCCTTGCAAGCACGCTGTCTTGGCGTCATACTTGACTCTAGCCTCACCTTTGAGACTCACATTCAGTATGTTGCCAAATCCTGTAGATTCCCACTTAAAAACAAAGCCCTCATCCACCCCTTTCTTATGAAAGATGCTACCAAGGAACTTGTCCATGCTCTAGTAATTTCACGCATGGATTATTGTAACCCTCTCCTGATTGGTCTTCCCAAAAGCCGTATTGCCCTGCTACAGTCTGTAATGAATGCTGCCGCCAGACTGATTTTCCTCTCTAGTTGGTCCTCTCAAACCTCACCCCTCTGGCAGTCCTTACATTGGCTTCATGTTTCCTATAGGATTCAATGCAAAGTGCTAACCCATAATTATAAAGCACTAGCCCCTCATATCTCTTCACAGATCCATAGGTATGCCCCTTCTCGGTCTCTCCGCTCTGCCCATGACCTTCTCCTATCCGCTGCTCGCACCCGTACGGCCAACTCACGCTTGCAGGACTTTTCGCCTGCAGCTCCCTTCCTATGGAAAATCCTGCCTACCCCAAGCAGACTCTCCCCTAGTCTTCAATTGTTTAAGAAGTGCGTTAAAACCCATCTCTTTAGGAAAGCTTATGGCCTCCCAAAGTAACCTCTACCTTACATACCTGTCGCTTGCTCTCCCCTAAAGGGCAGCACTTTACTCTCTCCTCCAGCTCTGCTTCACTCCCACCTTATTTGATTACTATTTCCTGCCCTAATGTGTTTTATACCCCACCTCTTATAGTCTGTAAGCTCGTTTGAGCAGGGTCCTCTTCAACCTATTGTTCCTGTAAGTTTTCATGTAATTGCATAGTCTGATGACTGACTTATGCTATCATTAATAGGTTATTAGAAAATGGCAGCTAATTACAGACAGACATCATGAAAATATGTGAAAACAGGGAAAACTGGATAGGTTAAGAAAAATGTGTCACTTTATGTTAAATCTGATATATTCTCTATGCTGTTATAAACTAGTGAATCCAATAAAAAAAAAATCCACACTTTTCCTTTATTTGCAGTTTATGCAGGTGTAAATGGAGTAACTACAGTTAAAGGACCACTCTAGGCACCCAGACCACTTCAGCTTAATGAAGTGGTCTGGGTGCCTGGTCCATATAGGGTTAACCCTTTTTTCTATAAACATAGCAGTTTCAGAGAAACTGCTATGTTTATAATAGGGTTAATCCAGCCTCTAGTGGCTGTCTCGCTGACAGCCGCTAGAGTCGCTTCCGCGCTTCTCACTGTGATTTTCATTGTGGATGCTTTCCTATGGACTGGCGGAAAGCGCGGCTCGTGCCGGGCATGCACATTTAGCCGAGGATGAGGAGAGTCCCCTGCCCGGCGCTGGAGAAAGAGGTAAGTTTAACCCCTTCCTCCCCCTAGAGCCCGGCGGGAGGGGGACCCTGAGGGTGGGGGCACCCTCAGGCACTATAGTGCCAGGAAAACAAGTATGTTTTCCTGGCACTATAGTGGTCCTTTAATGGTATCATTCTACACTGCTTACAAGTACTTACTATGTCTGTGTTCATGTGTCATACCACAATGAGAGCCCAAAGATACTTTTCTCTGTCCACATCGAGTTTGTTTTTGATGGAATGCAGATACATGGACCGGTATTTTACCCTCTGACGTCTTTCTGCTACATTCTTCTGTCTTTGTAAGCAAACAGCTCAGAATCAGAACAAAGGGTTATTAGATGGAGTGGGCAGGCACCCACTCTCTCACTGTCACCATGGAAGGTAACTGCCCACACCTGCAAGCAGGAAACCAACAACAGCTCTGCACCTGAAACAGTGTGTCAAGTGGGAGCTTCCAACCCCAAACTAAGAGGGCATCCCAAGGAACATGGCAGGTACTGAGTAGATAAAACCTGAAGCTACACAACTGCCATAGAATGCAAATACACTCAAAACTCCAGCTATTTACTAAGCCTGAGGTGTGCTTTGCAATGTAAATAGTAGAGTGAAAAAGTAAGTTTTAAAAAAGTAAATCTTTGTTGGAAGCTGGTACAGTTCATTCATATGTTCTAAAAGGCAGATTAACTGCCTTTTATAATATCTACAGTCACAATACCTTTCAATAGGAGCTTTTTTTTTTAAAATGTTTATTTTGCCCAATGCTCAAAGTCAATTAATCTTCTTTGGAGGTTAAGGGAAAAAAAATTAAATAATATTCTCTGGATATAAGATGAATCCCATTTTATATTATTATTTATAAAGCGCCAAGAAATTCTGCAGTGCTATTCCAGAGGTGGTCTAACAGACAAGTAATTGCAACAAGACAAGCTAGGCACACAGCAACAGAGGGTGTTGAGGGCCCTTCTCAAACAAGCTTACATTCTAAAGGTAGTGGGATAAAGTGACACGAGGTAAGGGTAGCATGTATTTCATGTATGGGGGAAAGTAGATTACTGGAATAGTTTACAATGAAGGGTTAGTTAATTGGATGTCACAGTTGCAGAAGATGATGCAAGATGAGTTACCAAGATACGATGATGGAAAGCTATTAACCGTAAAGGAAATTCTTTCCTAAAGAAGCAAGTTTTTAATGATCTTTTGAAGGAACTAAGACTGGGTGATATTCAAACAAGAAGGGAGTTCCATAGGCACAGCGCAGTCCTAGAGAAGGCTTGAAGGTGGGCGTCAGAGGTATGAGTACAAACAGATAACAGACGTAGTTCTGCGGCGGAGCGTATAGGCCTTAAGGGGACATACTTGTGTATTAGTGAGGATAGGTAGGAACAGCGTTATGTAGAGATATGTAAGCAAGCACCAGAATTATAATTTGAGCAATAAATCTTATGGTAAGCCAGTGTAAGGACTGGCACGGGAGGTGCAGGTGGATAGGAAGATGGGTCTCACCGCTGCATTTATTATAGCTTGTAACGGGGAAAACTGGAAAAGTGTAAGACCATTGAGAAGCAGACAGCAGATTGGAGTAGTCAAGGCAAAAGATGATGGAGGTATAAACCAGTCCCTTAGCTGCATCCGGCGTTAGATAAGGGCCGAAGCGAACTATGTTTTTGAGATGGAAGCAACAGAGTTTTGCACGTTACTTGACATGAGGGGTAAAGGAGAGTTTGAAGAAAGAGAAAACCTAGACAGCAAGCCTGTGATGTAGAGCTGATGCCATTTTCTTGGAAGGAGGAAAGATGAGAAGTTCTGTTTTGGACAGGTTAAGTTGAAGAAAATGAGCTGCCATCCATTTAGAAATAGCAGAGAGGCCATCAGAGACAAGAGGGACAGCAGAATTTCAGGAGAAGTTAGATATATTTGCATGTCATTCATATAGAAGTGATATTGGAAGCTAAAAGAGCTGAGATTACGAAGGCAGTCAGTATAGATCAAGAACAGTAGGGGACCAAGGAAAGAATCTTGGGGAACATTGACAGAGAGAAAGATCCAGAAAAAGAAAGTGAAAGAGCACTTTCTGGGGTAGGAGAAGAACCGGGACAGAACAGAGTCTCAAGGGACTCTGGAGGATGAGAAGAAGTTGTTGATTATAAACAGTGTCGAAAGCAGCAGAAAGGTCAAGGAAAAATAGGAGAGTAGAGACCACTGGATTTAGCAGCAATAAATGATGGGATACTTTGGTCAGAACAATTTTGACTGAGAGATTATTGTGTGCTCAAGTGGGATGGAAACCAGATGCAGGAAATTACAAGGTGGAACCCACGATGTGCTGCAAACCTGGAAATGGAGCTGAAATCTGCCGCAGAACTAAGGACCTTAACAGGATTTCGGCGGGAGAATTAATTCCAACAGCTGGACACTTGAACACAGGATTGGAAGAGACAGGTCACATGATTGACTTTATGGGCTTTATAATGGAGTGGGTTGTATTGTTTGCTGTATGCTGCATGTATTTGGAACCCCCTGAGGAAGTCGTAGAATTAAGACGAAACGCGTAGGGCCTTTTTAGCGCTACACCATTTGTTATTTTAATCTATTTGTTATATTCCCTATTCATCATACTTGGAAGAATTTGTTTTCTACTACAAGCTGCACCTTTTTCAAGATCTACAAGTGATGATGGGCCTTTTTAATTCTTACATCTTGTAAGTTCAAATTAATAAAGCAGTGTATGAATTTGATTCTACAGTGTTGCACTATGGCTATTTTTTTTTTTTTTTCCCTTCTATACATAGTATGAAGATACTCTATAACAGCACAGAAGACAAGAATACTATTTGATGAGCCTTTTTCCATTCGTGAATTTGTGAGTTTAACCTTGAATTGATCTTAATTTAAGTGGTTTTACGTATTACACTATTTTGGTCTCTTGTTTTTTATATTGATGTAGATTTACATTTTGTATATGGATTAGGAAAGACTAAGTAAAACGTAACTATTCTTTAAGGAACACTATAGTGTTAAGAATACAAAGCTCCATTGCTAACACTACAGCGCCCTATGCCCACTTTCCCCCCGCGTCCAGGTTAAATAATGATTTAAATATTCACCTTATTCCAGCACTGAGGCACCTCGACACTGGCTCTATGTCCGCTTCCTCTGACGTCATCGTAAGTGGAAACCTGATAAGCATGAGCGGCGAGAGCGCATTAGGTCTTCCTTGTAGGAAAGCATTGAGTCAATGCTTTCCTATGAGAATCTGTTAGATGCTGCATGTCCTCATGCACAATCTGCTTTCTGCACAAACCTTGCTAGCATGCCAGGACCATGTAGAAATCAGGGGTTAAAGAACCCTATATCTGCAAACCAGTAACCTACCTTCATTTTACAAGATGGTTTTCAACAGAGCACACCTAACTATGGTGAACAAAACAAAAAGCTTATTTTCAGTCAAGGGGTAGGTAAGACAATTTTATTGTTACCTGTTCTTTACCGTTTCTGAGCACTGGCCTGATTTGCTCAATTATAGCTATATAATCTCATAGAGGGGATTATGTAACTATTATAGGCTAGCTAAACAAGTAGTTTTAAAAATGCATTTAGAGCTTGAAAAACCAATAAAATCCACACACGTTAGAAAAACACAAATTATATAATTAGTGAAAAATGAAAATGACGTCTTTCTCTTTCTTTCAGTAGCAAGAGTATATGTGTTCACATAAGCACAAATGCACTTTAATGATTTTAAGCTTTAAATGATATAACAAGTATAACTTTGCAAACAGTACAGTAATTACAATATTTGACCGTAAGTAAAACCTTTAACTGTAAATGAGATTTCTAAAGGCTTAAATCCTGTAAATGATGGCAGATATTAGAAAGCAAGGTTGCACAAATTTTCTTTCAAAGGCAAATGTCTAATCACCGAGGTTTATTCACTAAACAGGGAATTTAAGATCTTAAATTAAAATAAATAAATAAATAAATAAATAGTTGAGTTGGCTATTTTTTTTCTAAATCAGGTATTTTGACAAAGGCTGTATTTCTGATTTCCAGTTCACAAATGTATTAATATATTGTATACGTAAATAAATTGCTTTATCACATGTGATCATTCGGTCCAAGACAGATAATACTTTTTAGAGAGTTAGACAAGTCTACAATTTACCACTGTGCAATATTTCCTTTAGGGCTATTCCCTATAATGTGAATTCAATGTGATTTTGATATGTTAGGAAATGCTCAAAGCTAGCTATGATTCCAGTATGACCATTGTTTTGTCTTATACTTTAAATTCAATTTGAATTTGCTTTGAATAACTGACAATCTACACCAGGATTAGTCAACCTTTTAACACCTACCGCCCACTTTTGTATCTTTGTTGATGGTAAAATCCTTACCGCCCACCAGTGACGCAGTAAGATATTTTATATCGCAAATGTACTTACATTTATCTATTTTTTTCCATTTTTTTCTATTCTACTTTTTTTTCTATGTGAGTGTGTGTTTGTGTGAAGGGAGTAGTGTGTCTGTGTCTGTTTGTGTGTGTCTGTTTGTGTGTGTGTGAAGGGTGCTGTGTGTTTGTGTGTGTGCGAGAGGTGCAGTCTGTGTGAGGGGGTCAATGTGTGTGAAGGGTGTGTGTGTGAGGGGTCAGTGTTTGAGTGTGAAGGGTGTAGCGTGTGGGAGGGGGCAGTGTGTGTGTGTGTGTGTGCGAAGGGTGCTGTGTGTTTGTGTTTGTGTGAGACCAGGTGAGACCAGGTTGACTACCCCTGATCTACACAATAATGAACAACCATCTCCTGAACTAACCCTGTAGTCCACAAGGACAGTGTTTTTCAATGTGACACACACCCCTCTGGGTTATGTACTGTGTGTCTAGGGCAGGGATAGGCAACCTTCAGCACTCCAGATGTTGCGGACTACATCCCCCATACTGCTCTTACACCCATAATATATATATATTGATCACAATAACATATGTCACAAAATTAGATATTCCTGAACAGTAATCTTTACCCAAAACTGTGTCCTATATTTATGTGCTATCAATGCTTGGCATAAATTACTATTTTTGTGGATTGCATTGCTGGGGAGCCTTAAACAAATAATGGACCAAATAATTTGCATATCGGTTACATTATGCAGTGGGAAATCTTTACTATCAATTGTCTTTCCATGACAGGTCAGTTATAAAGTGACTATACCTCAAGATAGGAAGTTAATGAATTTTTCAAAAACTTTTTTGAAACTGATTTTTAGATTCATGAATATTTGAATATGCAGTTACAGAAAAAAAGTGTAAATACATCAAAAAGCTTTCAAAAGAGATTTAAATATTAATCAAATAGAATGTTCGTTTAAAAGTATATTCCACCAATAATCTTTAAAAGATGCATAAAATGCATGCTGCTAGAACTGCCTATAAAACCGCTATAAATGGTATTTACAAAAATACAAAACACACAATCAATGCAATGACATACAATGCATCCAGACAGAAAGTCGAAGAGTTTTAAAATGAATGTGCTATTAATATATAGATATATTTAGTGTATTTCTATCCAGGCCGTAAAACATTTTTGATATTCTTTAATTCCCTTCCATTTTATATTAGAACCCTTTAAAAAAAAATCAACAAAATGTCTGAAAAAAATTATACAGAACCATGATTGTTCATTTATATGTATTATCTTAGCTTATCCCTACAGGTCTCTGTAAAGAAAAAAAATCAGTTCAGAGAGATATGCAGGATCCAGAAGAATGACATTCTCCAGAGACGATGTTATGTATACTTAGAACCTTGTAATTGGACTCGTGAACAAGTGCATTTCAGGTGGTATAAATTAATCAAATTCCTTTTCATCTATGCCCGAACAAATCAATCCATTCAGGATTTACCTGTTGAGTCTTATTCATTGTAGAAGAAGACTCCACCGGTAAATCGTGGTGGATCGATTCACACAATCGTAAATTAATAAGGCATTTGATTTGTTTGTACCACCTGAAACATTTGTGCAGAAGTCTACTTCTAATTGTTTAATTGGTTGAAAAATAAAAAAAAGTGCTTGCTAAAACACACTGCTCATAAAGGAAAAAAAAAATGTTTTTGAATATTTTAGACACTTTCCTCTGTTCTTTGTTTCTCTCCATGTCTCTAGTTTCTGGGGCAAAGAGGATATAAAAAATAGGATAATATTTCTTATCAGTCACCAATGAGTTCTCTATTAACATTTCTAAAATAAAAGAATTTACTTTTCATAGTGATATAGTGGGGTATTTCTTAGCTGAGGATGCAAAGGATTTGCTACTGAATCTCGCAGTAACTTTGGAAGCAGCGCAGGAAAACATTTTTGTATTATGTTTGTATCAAATTTCTTGGATTTTTTCACAAGTAGGTTGTGAAAGACACACAGCAATTGAATACAGCTGTTGAGCCCTGGCTAAATAATGAATACTCTCTCTGATTTACAGCAGAATCTACACCCTGTAATATTTTCTGAAAAAACACAGCTACCTCTTTAGAAATACACTAAAGTCTTTTTTATTTTGTAGATCAAATTTTAATTTACACATTGATCTAGCTTTAAGTGATCTGTTGTTAATCTTAAAATATTAGTGTGCACAATAACTAGTACACATGCTATTTGGCTAAAAAGTGCCATTATCATGCTATTTTACACTGAACAAAATTATAAATGCAACACTTTTGTTTTTGCCCCCATTTTTCATGAGCTAAACTCAAAGATCTAAGACTTTTTCTATGTACACAAAAGGCCTATTTCTCTCAAATATTGTTCACAAATCTGTCTAAATCTGTGTTAGTGAGCACTTCTCCTCTGCCGAGATAATCCATCCACCTCACAGGTATGGCATATCAAGATGCTGATTAGCATGATTATGATGCTGAAAGCATGATTATTGCACAGGTGTGCCTTAGGCTGGCCACATTTAAAGGCCTGTACGCATCAGAGCGGTTTTGTGGGGAACCTACATTATATTAGGCAGGTGGGTTTATTGGGCAGAGTGCAGCGTTTGCCCAATTGTTGGATCGGGGAGAATGAGTGCCATAACAGGTAAACATTACTATAAATGCTCCTTTCAGTCTGTGACCAGGAGGAAACATTGGCAGTGATCTACGCCTAGTGGAGGTACAGACTAGGGATTGGCTGATTATCGGTCTGGCCGATATCATCGGACAACACGGTATCGGCCAATCAAGATACCGATATTGCCGATAATGCAGACCCTGGCCTCCATCAGGGTCCCGGGGGGCCAAGCACACTCTTACTTACCTTCCCAGCAGTTACCTTCAGCTCCCCTGTCTAACTCTTGCGAGTCCCGCGGCTGTCAGAGCGTTGCCACGGGTTACCATGGCAACGCTCCGCGCGGCACGCAAGCCGCGAGGGTTAGACAGGGGAGCTGCTGGGAGGGTAAGTAAGAATGTGCTGGTCTGCCCAGGACCGCTGTGGGCCCCCTAGGGAACACTATATCCCCCCTCCCTGACCAGGTAAGAAGCAGGGAGGGGGGACTAAAACAAAATGTAAACATTTTTTATATATTTTTTAAAAAGTTATACAAATTCCCCCCCCCCCATTTCACACTATACAAACACTCTGCATTCACTTTACACCCACTACACACTGCATTCACTATACACACACTACACAAACACACTGCATCTACTTTTCACACACACTACACAAACACACACTCTGCATTCATTATATACACACACTACACAAAACACACACTCTGCATTCACTATACACACACTACACAAACACACACATTGCATCCACTACATAAACATCCACTGCATCCACTACACAAACACACACACACGCTGCATTCACTAATCAAATACTCTCACATCATTCACTACACATATATTCTTGAAAACATACAAAATTCTGACTGGCATGTATATTTTGTGCATGTACCTTAATAAAAAAAGATTTGCAAAAAAAATAAATAAATAATAAACATGTTCAGTTAACAGTAGATTTGTGTAGAAATAGTTTTGTTTTTTTTAAATGGTAAATGTACAGAATATCGGTAAGTTATCGACTATCAGCCTGAAAGTTCACAGATTATTGTTATCGGATCTAAAAAATCAATATCGGTCGATCCCTAGTACAGACCTGCAGTTCCCTCACTGTTGCAAGAGAGTAGAGAGCTGGTGATGAGATCTTGAGATTCCATCATCGACCAGAGCAAAGACTGCATGCCCCAATGAGTTGGTGCTCTAATAGTGGCTTCAGAGGCAGAATGGCCACAATAAAATGGGCACCAATAGCAAACTACATTTGTTTGCAATAAATACATTTTGCGTGCAATTGGTAAAATTGTGTATACACAATTCCAGGGTATGGGAACATACCCTGGAAATTGTGTATACACAAGTCAATTAGTTAACCCCTTAACACCGCAGCCAAATGTACAAGTTCTGAACGAAACAAAATGTAAACAAAACCTGGCATTTGCGCTATATGTCTGTCCAACCGTAATTCACCTCTTTCATATTAAATGCACCCCCCCCTTATTATATATCATTTTATTCAGGGGAAACAGGGCTTTCATTTAATATCAAATATTTTAGCTATGAAACATAATTTAATATGAAAAAATGGGAGAAAATAAGATTTTTTTTCATTTTTTTAGTTCTACATGACATTTTAACTGTCAATGTCATAATACTGTTTGCTTTTACTGCAATAAAATACACATATTTGTATTCAGCAAAGTCTCACGTGTAAAACAGTACCCCCTATGTACAGCTTTTATGGTGTTTTGGGAAGTTACAGGGTCAAATATAGCGCGTTACATTTGAAATTGAAATTCGCCAGATTGGTTACGTTGCCTTTGAGACTGTATAGTAGCCCAGGAAATAAATTTACATCCATAATGGCATACCATTTGCAATAGTAAACGACCCAAGGTATTGCAAATGGGGTATGTCCAGTCTTTTTTAGTAGCCATTTGGTCACAAACACTGGCCAAAGTTAGCGTTAGTATTTGTTTGTGTGTGAAAAATGCAAAAAACGCCAATTTTGGCCAGTGTTTGTGACTAAGTGGCTACTAAAAAAGACTGGACATACCCCATTTGCAATACCTTGGGTTGTCTACTATTGCAAATAGTATGCCATCATAGGGGTAATTTTCATTCTTGGGCTACCATAGGGTCATAAAGGCAACGTAAGCAATCTGGCGAATGTTAAAGTGAAAAAAATGAAACACAAGCCTTATATTTGACGCTGTAATTTTTGAAAACACCATAAAACCTGTACATGAGGGGTACTGTTGTACTCGGGAGACTTCGCTGAACACAAATATTTGTGTTTCAAAACAGTAAAAAGTATTGCAGCAATAATATCGTCCGTGTAAGTGCTGTTTGTGCGTGAAAAATGCAAAAAACTTCACTTTTACTGGCGATTTCATCGTTGTAATACATTTTACTGTTTTGAAACACTAATATTTGTTTTCAGCGAAGTCTCCCGAGTAAAACAGTACCCCCCATGTACAGGTTTTATGGTGTCTTGGAAAGTTATAGGGTTAAATATAGTGCTAGCAAATTAAATTCCCTTTACTTTCGGCATGGGTTGTCAGGCAGGTCCCGCTAATTGTAATTAATTAGGATACCTAATTATGTAAAATTATTACATAAATATATGTGTAGAATTAATATTTGTATATATACACATATGTGTATATATACGTATATATATATATATATATATTTTTTTTTGTAATATTTTTATTTATATATAGGTATATATATAGTGATATATACGTATATATTTATGTATATAGATATATATATTATTTCGTTATAAGTGTATTTTGATATAAATATATATATATTAATATCACAATACAGTTAGAACAAAATAAAACACATCTATATATTTTTTAATATTTTATTTTTAATTATTTTTTTATTTTATTTTTTTACGTATTTACATTTTTTTTTATATTATTTATAAATATATATATAACAATAATTATATATATATTTAATCAGTATCAGTCTACGTGTAATTTGATATTAATATATATATATATAATTATATATATATTAATATTAAAATACACCTAGACGGTGTATGTGTGTGTATGTATATGTGTATATATATACTTAGATCATATATATATAATTTTTTTTTTTTACACTGTTTTAACAATTTTAAATTTGATTTTCAGCCAGCAGGGGGACCAACTGTCATTACAGTTGGTCCCCCTGCTGGCAATGCCTGAGCCAGCTAACCCGGCCATGTGATTGTGAGGTCCTCCCAAGGACCTCACTCTCACATGGCCGGGAGGGCTCCTGGAGGACGGAGGTGTTGCGGGGGGCTCCCTGGGAGTCCCCCCAACCGCGATCGCCGGCGTGGGATCGCCGGCGTGGGACCGCCGGCGACCGGGTAAGTTACAAAAAACCGGAGGGCGTACTATTACGCCCTGCGGCGTTTAGAGACGCTTTTAAAAGGACGTAATAGTACGCCCTCCGGTCATAAGGGGTTAAGGAGTTAAAGGCTCTGGTACCCCCTCAAAATGACACTCTCAGCCAATCAGCTGACACTGTATGGCAGGGTTTTAGCTCAGAAGAGTTAACAAAAGCTCAATTTAGGAGCTTATCGCTCTCTATAGAGAAGGTGACTGGTGTCTAGTGGAGCCCAGGTAAGAAGTAAAACCATTAGCAAATGGTTTGACTACTTACAGTGAAGGGTGCCAAGGCACTCCTCGCCACATAATCACTAGAGTGAGCTTTAGTGGCTATGGTGTTTAGAGTGTTCCTTTAAAGTGACACTGTAGGCACCCAGAACACTCCAGCTAATTGAAGTGGTCTGGGTGCTGTGGCCCTTTTGCACTTAGTGTTGCAATGTTAAAGAAATGCAATGTTTACATTGCAGCTCTAAGTCTGACCTCTGTGGTTGTCTAACAGACAACCACTAGAGGGCTTCCAGAATCCAAACAGACTTTTGGTCCGTTATCTGACACTGGACGTCCTCACAGACCTCCAGCGTCAGATTTTTCCAATAGGAAAGCATTGAATAATGATTTCCTATGTGGAGGTCTAATGCATGCGCGGCCATTGCTGCGCATGCGCACTAGGTCTCCCTCGCTGACTCACGTCAGCGGAGGAGTAGTGTGGGCGGAGCCTGGCCCAGCACTGAGGGACATCAGCGCTGGATTCAGGTAAGTGGCTGAAGGGTTTTTAACCCCTTCAGCCCAGTGGGAGGGGTGGAACCTATTAACCCTATAGTGCCAGGAAAACTGCTTTGTTTTTCTGGCACTATAGGATCCCTTTAACTTTCAACGTCATTGTTAGAAAACAAGAAATAATTTACACATGAAATATTATCTATAGTTTTAAAAGTGATCCTGTTATTTAGTAATACATTTCAAACACCCTGTCATTGGGCACACTCAAGAAAACCCTTTGTCACAAGGTTTTAATAAACTCCTATGATATCATGACCTGGAACATTAAATGAAATGGAGGAGTAAAACTAGAGAAAGAAGAGAAATTTAGGGGAATACATAACACACAATCTTTCATCTACTGCAATGACAACTCTAACACTAGTCAAGTATCCAATCCACAGACATGTTATGTTTTGGGGTGAGAGACCAATATTATAAGTGAAGATACTTTCTAGAATATATTTTTTAGAATTTAATTTGCACTGTGTATTGTATGACGATATATCATTATGTGTCAATTGGAGGAAAATTAAAATGTGACACATTTAGAATGTTTTGGAATCAGCATACATGAGACATGATACCCTCTTAAATATTTGAACCCCATAATCTACATCCTAATATGATGGTAGGTGACACAACTAACTAGAGGAAGATGACATTTGGTGTGTTTTGGAGGCTACAAAAAGTTGCCCAATGTTAGAGCAAGTGAAGCAATCAAACAGGCAGTGCTGCCGAGTTAGGCGACTATATGTGCAAATTATCATGGTGGGTTTGGATGGATGTAAATGAACACAGGTGGGCTGTAGCTGAATAAAATGGTATGTGGCTGGACCAAAATAAAAAAAAAAGCGATTATATATAGGGATATTGGGAGGCTGTAGAAGGGTATACATGTTTTTGACAGTCTGGACAGTAAGGCTTTCTGCTGGTAGTGGATAGTGTGGCGAAACCAACTTCGCCACCGTGAACTGGAGAAGCCTGGTTGCTAGCCTCCTGCCCTGCGACTATGGCCCCTGGACATATTGTACTGGAAAAACTATACTTGGGCAGGTAATAATTTATATTGCTGCTACTGGCCCTTTAAAATCAGCGATGGACATATTGGGACTTTTGGGACTAATGTCCCTTTAAGACTGTGGAGCGTAGTACAGTAATCCTGCCTTTAATACTTTAATGTCATGTATGTATTGTTGTATGCAGTTACCTGGGTTATATATATGTACAGCATTCATCTGATTGTTCGGTAGAATCACTCCATTCATTGTATGGAGGAAACTACCGAACAACCAGACCACCCAGGACTAAGTGTGCCTCCAATTACCGTTTGCAACAATGTTGCAAACGGGTAATTGGCAATCATGTAATGTGTTCTGTGTCCTCTGGGTGGCCGCCATTCAGGAAACAACCACGTGGCGGCGGCCATCTTTAACTGCCGAACAGCGGTGTTTTGCCGTCGAGTGTCTGGAACTGAAATCGGACACTCGACTAGGCAAACACCGCTGAGACCTCCAGACTTCCAGGATTTCGTGGGGAAACTACCGAACGGCCCGCCGTTCGGTAGAAAGAAACGTACGAACTAGGGGATTCATACGAATTCCCCTTAGTCTCTATAACCCCAGTAATTCGTATGTTTCATTCACCTGTTTGTGACCGACCGCAGGGCCAAAATGCATGGAACTGTTTTCGGATACTTTACCCATGCGGTCGGTCAATACTTTAAAGTCCCATAACTCCTGAACCATTTATCCGAATGGGCTGATTCTTGCATATGTTGTCCCCCTGAATAAGGGCTATCAGGGGATACCTGTTTTGGAGGTGTAGCCTATGTATTTGGGGTACATCCAGGAATTGGGGAAAAAGGTGTACAGTATAATTGTGTTAAGTGTTAATCTAAGGGGAGGAAATGTGTGGGAGGTACATCCATGTGATTGGTTAATTTCATCCTCCCCCTGGGAGTGTCCTGTATGTACTTGTTGGTAATAAAAGCCAGACTGGGTGTCCCAGTCTTGAGTTCCTGCTTAACCCTCAAAATGAAGTGTCGTCTCGTTCTTGGGGGGGATTGGATTGTAAGCTGACTGCCAAGAGTGTAAGCCGATTGTATGCTTTTCTTGTTCAGCTGTTCCAGTTCGGAGTGTTATTTCGTATCCAGATCAGGAGTGTGGTGTTCTGCAGTAGCTGTGCCTGTCTCCAGAAAAGGGGATTATCGCCTAAACGGATTTTTCCCCTTTTATGCTGAAACGGTCCGTTACAGATAGTAAGTGAAGCTGTAAACAAAGAAAGGTTGATGTGGCTGAACTGGACTGTAAATTCTCAAGGTATGGGCTGTAGTAGGGCAGGAGTGCAGGAGTTCCAGATCTGCGAAGTATCTTGTAAGTAGACATCAAAATCTTAATAGGCAAGTGAATGGACAGGCAAGTGAATGCATTTTGGGGGTACACGTTGATTCACATTTTTATTACTATACATGTGCAATAACTTTTCTGGATTTTTTATCCAGAACACGGTATAGTTTTTTATCAGCTGTTTTTTAACATTTGCTTTAGCCTATTTTAATGCACCGGCATTGGATCAATGCATCTCTATGAGGTAAATTTAGCATCTCCATGAACGGCAGTGCTGCCTGCTGTGCAGCACTGCCCCAGGAAGCACCTCCAGTGGCCATCTGAGGAGTGGCTGCTGGAGGTGTCCCTAGGGGGCAATGTAAACACTGCCTTTTCCCTGAAAAGGCAGTGTTTGCATGAAAATGCCTGCACGGAGTGATTATACTCCTCAGAACAACTACATTAAGCTGTAGTTGTTCTGGTGTCTTTAGTGTTTCTATAACTAGTCTTTGAGAACTACATAGACATATCTATAGAAAATTCCTTTTCCTGCTTTCATTTTGTCAGTTTGGACTCAAAGCAATATCCAAGCAAGTTAATAATTCACTGAAACACATCTTAATTACTCAAAGCTTGCAATGATAACACATCTGATATACACTAACATTCAGCTTCAAAATTACAATGGCACAATGTTTCCTGTAACCTGTACACAACGGAGAAATCCTTTTTATAACAGTATGACTGTATTGTGCCCTCTCTCACCAATGTTGACTTCACACCAAACGATGTAAGAGAAACAGTGGGGTGCCCTAGATCTAAAAAAAATAAAGGGACACCCCAACAGTACAAACAATATATTTTGTGAATTTGTTTCTAATGTTGGAGTGTCCCTTTAGCAATAAAGCATATCTATCTGTTTTATTGTGCTGTAAAAAGGAGCCTCTTCAGTATCAAACGACTGATCATTCAAAATAATTTGAATTCAGTGCATTACATAATCTTGTGACTTTCTAGATCTGGTATCATTAATGATTAATATTCGTAACATTGTAAACAAAATATGGATTTGGAGAAAGTGTTATGAAGGGACAAATACAATTTAGAGGCACACTCCAAGCATGTCAGCATGCTAAAGTGCATTATGTGTGAAGAGGGAGTCCTTTTTTTATTTTACAAAACGTTCAGATTTCAATAGAAATTGGTACCTTAATAAATTAATCTTGCTACACACCCTGGATGTCAGGAAATAATTTAAGTTACTTCCTGGTATGGTTAGCTCAGTGGAGCTAAACTCAAGAGGCAACAATTGCCCAGGGCAATGGTCTTGCAAAGATTTCTCATTGAGCTGTATTGGGAAATCTGTGATTGGACAGACACAGAATGTCTGGGCAGGGTTAGAAGAGGAGGGCTTGCAAAGGCTGTAGACAAGAGATCTGTGGCTTTTGCAAGCTCGTTTAACATATACTTCCAGTGAAAAAAATGCATAATTAAATGTATGAGTTTTAATTTGGGATATATAAGATAAATAGTGATTTATTAATTTGGGCATTCCCTTGACACAACAGCAGCAGTTGGCAAAGAAAACATGTCTTCCTGATACAATCAAACACATGCATAAAAGCTAAAGTCATGGTGACCTTCGCGCTAATGTTGGGAAAGGCTAATTGAACTGTATTTCTGATAAGACAGTCTGCCGAAGCTAAAGTACAGTAGATAAAACTCACACTCTAAGAATCATATGGTAAAATGAAAGATTAGATTGAAAGGTAACTAGCCACAGACGTGCTGACAAGGAGGACGGGGAGGTATCCCACCCCTCTCCCCTGCACTGTGTGGGTTTGGGCATATGTTGGTGACCCCCAATCTCAATTTTCTCCAGGCCTGGTATTACTCACTACATTAACCCCCAATAGACTGCAATAAATGCAGTTAAATAATCTGTCAAACTACATAAACTGTAGAATATCCTTGTAGGTGTTTACTACCAGTGACCACAGATTGAACACATGCTATGCTAGTTATCAATGGTGGCAATGGAGTTGCAAGACATAGAGTCTGTCATAGGTCAGGTAATACTGATAAAGATCAGAAATCTGTGAATTGTGAGCACACAAAAAAATCAGTTTGATTATATTTGACCCAAAGGTCCTCCCTTCACATCCAAAAGTCATTTTAAAATCCATTTTATGGCAAAGCATACACATTGTGATTTCAGATTTGGGGATTGGTTTGATTGTCAGTTGACTTGCATGTTATAAATCAATCATCATTTTTTTTTTTTTATTGTTTTGGTTTGGTAAATCCATTTCTTCCCGCCCCAGAGTAATGCAATCTGTTGACTACTTGCTTGCAGGAACACATGTCCTCCTTTTGAAAGAATTAAAATAACTTCCAAATAACCCTAATACGGATGTTTTTGTGTATTAATTTTGTTAAAGACGGTCACTAAGGAAAAGAGAGAATGTTAGAAACTGATCATTTTTCGTTTAAGAACTTTCTAAATTGATCATCTAAGTTATCTTTTAGAAGACTGATTTTTTTAATGATTATTTTTTCTAATGATGCTTATTATAACTTTTGTTTAAAAGCATATTTATGATTTTGACTAGTGATACCAACTTAAGTTTATCAGCTCAAGTGCCACAATCTTAAAGCTTGATTTAGTTTATTGTTGGTTCTACTTGCGTCAGATTCTTGTCATTTTAAAAAGTTACTTGCTTCAAATTATGATTAGGTCATTCATGTCATTAGCTTGGGGTTAGGGTCACATTTAGGGTTAGCCTTAGTCTTGCGTTCATGGTTATTGCTCTATATTATAGAGCTATGATCTATTAAAACTACATTATCAAAATTATCGGGCAAGGATAATGCAGTCTACATTTGTATGCCTACTTCTACTACACTTTTTTATTTGATCAAAATTATTACATGACTAAGGAGTGATCTAGTCAAGGGGTCTTACAATTGTATACAAAGTCCTGAAAATGTAATTTAACACAAAAAAAATCGCTGATGCATTGTTACAGCAAAATGAACATCTATTTTGGCTGTCAGTTTCTTAGAATAGTTATGTGAAATCAGCATTATGGAAAAACAGTACTTCATTATACATACTGTATACAATATACAGTATGTCAAATATGTCATGAATAGCAAAGAATATTTATTATTCCTTTCATTTTCATTTCTTTCCTTCAGTGTGTATCTGAACTTTCATTTCTAGTTAAATTAATTTATCAGGTGCTCAGACAGTTAAGGATGATAAACATCAGTAAGGAAAAATCTCCTTCACTAGTTCGTGTAACCGATCACAGACCAAATAGCATAGAAATAGTTTAGAGTCCACATTAATCTGCAGGATAATTGTTTAGGATGAATGTTGTTTATCTGTACTAGTGTACATTGCTATATGGTGTGTGTGTGTGTGTATATATATATATATATATATATATATATATATATACACACAATATTATATGTCTATATGTCAGTGTAACTACAATACATTATAGAGAAAACCAGATTTGGAAGATAAGGCATATTTTGTTGAGCTTTTCAGTTTATCTATATTATAAATGTAAGATATTTTAGATTAAATAATGAAATTGTACTTCCTTTGCAGAGCCTGGCACTCAAACGGGAACACACAAGTGCTTCTTCTCTACGCAAGTAAGTATATTTCTTAATCTATGTATATGCATCAGCAAAATGTATGTTTTCAAATACATTTATCCGGTTCTGACCTTGTCATGGACATGTTTAGAGAGCGTAATGGCAACTTTACACACGTAATAAACTTGGTAGGGCTTAATAATTTGACTTTGATCATCTCACTTGAATCAGTGATATAGGTTCCTGTAATACAGACTAAAGGTGCTTTTTACTTTAAAATATAAATATATGGGCGGCGTGTTAGAAACACAAAGAATTTTAGTTCTTTGTTAGCATTAATGCGAAATGAGCTAAATTATTTGTAACGTTTGACTAAGCCAAGATATACTTGTCTTATAGACCAGTCTAGAGAAGGAATCTCATTTTCCTAGACATAACATAGCACACTTTTCCACCACAGTAAATGGGTCAATTATAAACCCGATCTATCAATGTTATGTTATTTTTTTTCAAGCTAATAATTTTGCAGTCAATATGAGTTTACAAAATTGTGACTGCGTAAATATCATTTGTCAAAGTTTGCACAACACTACTTGATACTTGGAAGCTATGCCATTAATGTCTGGTTAAATAAGAATTTAATATGAACAGTTCACCTAGTAGTGCAAACTCAGTATCAATACGGTGCCTTGTTCATTATTTGGCTATTTATTCTTTCAGGGTATAATTTGTCCTCTCTATAATGGAATCCTTATGTTTATGACCTGCTTATACACATAACATACAAACAAAATTGTATCCATTAAAAAAAAAGTCTAAAATAATAATGTCATGCCTGATTAGTTGCCGGTATAATGATTTATAAAGATATACGTTTATATTGGTACACAAGAGCCGGATGTTACACCAAGTGTTTACGGCCATGGCTTTGGTGGAATAAACCCTGCTAGTAAAAAAAAACACAATGTCACCAACATATAACAATGACTAGACAGTAGGGTTGTTTTAAATCAGGAAACAGGATAGTAGAGCTACAGGGATGATCATCTGAAAAGTCACGGTTTCTGATTAGGGGAAGTCCAGAAAATGTGTTGCAATCAGATTTTTTTTTAAATTAAATAAACCATCAGAAACCTAAAACTTTCAATGTAGTTACATGTTCACATTGTGACTGCCACTGTATTTATTGAATCACCTGGGCCATCAAGTTATCATTTTTAAAGTTTACAGTTTAGATTATACAATCATAATCATAATATTCATTTGACATTAAAACAATGTTTCTTATGAATCAGAACTGATTTGTCACTTTCTATCTATCACTCTCACACCAATGACAATTCTACCTCCAGCACTCCCCTGTGCCCAAGGACACTTCCCTGTGCCAGAATTCTGTTGCATGTGTGGTTGTTGTGTACTAAGGTGACACATATTGGTGTGTTTGGTTGTCTATATGTGCAGTCCAGCTCCAGGTTTATCTGCTATGTGCATTACAGGCGGCTGGGTGACATTTCTCCTGTGGACAAAATCCCTTCTGATCCAGCGCTATCATACATTTTTACATTATTTTCATCAGCTGGGATCAATTGTTGGAGTTGATTCCCCAATACTCTTCTTAAATGAGCCCCAATACCCATTTCAGGTTGGACTGCACTCCATTTTCTTGAACCTTTTCCAGTGTCCCTCTGCCTGCCTGATTTATTTTGTGCATATCTATTTTTGACTTGCCTTCAACTGAACACCTGAAACAATCTTGATTTAGCTCTGGACTCTTTGTTATCTGTAGCCTCTAATGCAGTAGTCTCAAACTCTGGTCCTCTAGATGGTGGCGGCCTACAACTCCCAGAAATGTTTTAATGCAGCAGATGGCCAGAGAATCACTGAGGTTGTAGTTCAGCACATGTGGGAGGTCTGAGTTTGAGATACCCGCTCTAATGGCTACAATATGTTAGGAAATGCCAACAGGCAATTCATCTCACAAGCTTAACCCTTGGCCATGTTATAGTCTATTCAGGCTATGGGTGAAGTACCCTCTACTTATCAATAGTTTTCTACTCGGTACATGAACTCAGGGAATTCAAATCTATTTATCACATTTACACAACAATAAATAAGTTGCCTCACCCTTGGTCCTATTGCAATCTAAAAATACAGAGTTCTTAGACAACTAAATTTAAGAAACTGCAAGACAATTTTTGAAAGGAGCTACTTTGGTCTGGTTTATAATCCTAAATGCAACATCACTCCCATTTTCAGAACATATTTTCTATGTATTGTAACAATAAACATTCACGAGGTTAGTCACTAAAGTGAGAATTACGAATTTTAAATGTAAGACCAGAACAGACCATTTGAAAACAGAACTAACTTGGAAATGGTTTTCTTTTCCAGCTATTTTGTCTTCTTCAATTTTAAAATACACTTCAAATTCCTGGCAATTTACAATGTGAATCTGGTCAGACATTTGTAACCGATTTCATTAAATACACTCACCTGGAAAGGAGCCTTTGCTCATTTTTTTTTTTGCACTTGTATTATTACCCTCATTGTAGGGGATTCATTAACCCCTTAAGGACACATGACATGTCTGACATGTCATTTTTTCCTTTTATTCCAGAAGTTTGGTCCTTAAGGGGTTAAGCAGTCGCATCCTTCTCGAGTTCCCAACACATTAGAAATATTAAACCTTTTACAAAGGAAATCTGATCATAGTGAATTAGATCTGGTTCTATGTAACTAAGATTGCTCAATAAAGGACATCTACATACAATTCTTTACATGTAGGTGTGGAAAGATATCACTACGCATACAGCACGACAAATACCTTTGTTACGGCATGAGCATCTGTTGTTACAACTGATCATAATCTAGAAGGAAGTCAGTGATTTTTTATTTTTAATCGCCAAGTTGTGTAAAAATGTGTATTCATATATTCCACACTTTTAAATACTTGTTTGGCTAAGCAGGATTCATCTAATTGTCAACGGCTCCTGTAGTGTAAACTATAATGACTAGATTGATTTAAGTGTCCACTTAAAATGGTAATTAAGTATAGAGTCAGATTACTCTTCAATACATGTTGCAGATAGAACAATTATCATATTTGCATTTTCTATGTAAATAAACAATGGTCTTGCTTTATATGAATATGTTTTTTAAAAGCAATTGCCCATAGCTCTCAAGCTATCGATCCCTAAGGCTGACAATTTTCCAAATAATTCAACAGTCAAATTTCTCTTTCAAAGTTAATTGTTTAGTTACTGTTTCAGGCAACTGTTTAGGTACAAAGATAAACACTAATTTCAGTCTCACAGGCATTTTAAAAGTCTGCCAGTGGTAAGTTTTACAATGTGCTGTTGAGACATACTGATGTCTTAACATTTCCTAAGTCCACACACAGCAATTGTCACCAACATTACAGAACTTTAATTTAGCGCTTGCAACAAATATAATGTTTTATCCTTTCAACCTATTCAATAAAGTGGATACAGCATATAATCTATCTCAATTTAGGATCACTCTAGTTCCCGCATACTTAAATAACTGATTACCTGATCTATCTAGGATGACAAAATAAAAGGGGACACAGGCTCCCCAGATATATTTAGCCACCCCAGTTTGTTGCCACATGCCATTTCACAATAATTTACTTATCTATGGCAAATCAGTATATGCGCTGCGCAGCCGCCTTGCACTATTTTCAATCTTACACAACATACATCTACAGATCAAAGTACGTCTCCATCTACAACCAACAATAACACTTTGTCCTAATTATGTTGCTAATTTTACAAGAAATAAAAGTACTCTTAAAAATAATTTGTAGGCAAATGCAATACAAACGGCATGCTATAAGGTGTCCTTGTGCGTAAACATAAACACAACCTCAATATTGCATTTTGAAAAGGGTACAATATCCTGGTGTTGGAATCTTATGGTATTGCTCTTGTAAGCAAAATGTGTGTGTCCATTAACAGTTCTGGGGATGATACATCCAAATCTGCTAAAGTCACTTCACTGCTGCAAATTAACAGACTTGTCGAGGTACATTCGATTTTTTTTTTTTTTTTTTTAGAAAACACCAAAAAGATGATCTCAACACAGTATTACAGAACGGAGTTTACAAAAACTGATGCATAGAGAGACATTATGTAAAGTATCACAATGCCTTAAAAGAAACAGGGATATAATTCAGCATCATGCTCTAGTAATTTTAAGCCATACCAGCCCTTTTAACCCCCAAAGGACATGTACAATTACTACACAAAATTCACAAAAGCTTTTTCATTGGCATAATTGCCTTCATAACATTGAACATTAAGACACCATATCTGTAAATGGAGTCCATATCCCTATAACAATTATTCATGGTTCAACTCTGAAACATGAGTGTCAATGTAATTAGTTGTACATTTACAATTTATACCCAGAAAAAGATCAGATGGTAGTAATTTTGTTTGCACCCGAAAGACACATCCTTAAGCCTGGAAGCAATTTGAAGTATTTAGATGCCATTATGTTTTTCATTATCTGGGTCCTATTTGTGGGGAAGTCACAAGTAAAATATGATTGAGATATGGGTATAGCAAACTAAGAGTGCTTTGAGCTTGTTCCTGAAAACCAGCGGTCACTATATGAATGCCCAATGCAAACTTGAAATCCACTGGGGAAAGAAAATAAGAAACAATTGTTCCCTTTCACACAATCCTCTTTACCGGATATATTCTATTGCACATATTTATACAGCTTAAGGGTTGACTTACTCCACAGTGTGTTGCTGTGATTTGACAACTGCCTTGGCAAAATATCAGGACAAGACAACCAAACTGGAAAAAGTATTCAATTCTGTTTTGGCATAAGCATTTTAGGCTGATTACCAGCTCAACAACCCTCACTGTTTAGTGACTGACTCCCTAACTAGCACATTTAAACAGTCCAGTCTATGTATATCATTCTTTAAATAACAAGTCAAGTAAAACAGAAGAAATGTAACCAAAATCAAGAACTGATATTCTACTGAATTACATTTTGTGTTCTCTAGCTTTAGAATGGGCCAAATTATGTGTCTGTTCTTTATGTATAAAGAGCCAATATTTTCCATAGTGCTGTATCTAGAGGAAACATATTTATCAACTTTAAACAAGATGATTGAAATCAATCACTATAATTATAATATGCGAAGTAATGAATACATGACTGTCTGCTGTTATATGATCTGATATAAAAAAAGAACGATTATTACACAGTATATTACATGGTAAGTATATTAAATATGTAAAAATAGTATATATTAAGTATATAAAAAAAATTGATCCCAAACTCCATCTTTTAACATGACGCTCACTCATTTCATATATTGACTTTTGACCCATAGAAGACTAAAGTACTCTATGCAGTACATACATTTGTAACAAGTCCAGAGTTACTTAATAATTTATCTATAGAAATATTCCCTTAAATGCATTTTTGTTTAACTGGAGCTTTAGAACCGAATGGAAAAGAAGATAAAGAATAAAGAAGATTGCCTTAGAAATTACACACACACTAAATGATGTTCATAAAATGATACAGACATTACTACAATTCTTAGAATGGAATCAGATTTATAAAACGTCACATAGTCACATTAACAGGTCAGGCGGCAAGGTATGGCTATATCAAGAAACCATGATAGGTATATGTGATATACACTGAAACTAGGTTAAACTCACCGACAGACGTCATGTGATTTCCTTAGTAAAGTCTTTAAGATACTTTGTGGCTTGGTATAAAGGAACACTTCTGACTAGTTAACAGTTTCTTAAGCAGGAAATATATTTAAGATAATTACAAGTTTTTAAATAAGAATCATTTTATAGTAACCTAAATTAAAAATGTTACCTCTCAGTGTTCTGGCACCTGGTTAATGAAATCTGCGGAGATTTCTCTATCAATCAGACTAATTCTGGATTTTAAAATGTATCGTGCAGGTTACAGTGTGAACCTACCTCCTCGGAGAGCTAAGAGGCGACTTTATCTTCTCTCCTTTCCAAATGTAAGGAGGGACCTTTTTCCTTTGATTCAGTACCACTTCTTCCTTCTCAACATGATGATTCCCCGTGCAGATCTTGAGCTCAGATATACACTCTCTCAGACTCAATATAAAAAAAAAAAAATCCAAAACAAAGTCACTTTTCAACAGAGTTTTGTCAAAACGCCATGTTGAAACTTCAACGTGATCCTGTTTTTCAGGCTTAGCCACTCCTTGTTCAGGTGTACTGTGACTTTTTTCTTTCTTAATCTCTCTCCTCCTCCTTCACTCCTGTCCACTGTGTGTTCTGTAAATCAGTAGCTGCAGACAGAAGGCTGATTCTACTCCTACCTCCCTCTGGATAATTGCCATAAACCACAGACCCACCCCAAGCCTCTTAGAGTATCACTGTTAAACTGTTATGAGCCTCTCTGCTGGTGACCGTGCAGTTTATTTTACTCACATTGCAGACAAGCGTTTTTAAACGCAACGTACAGACAGTCCTTAGAATAATCAGATATATGCAGACACAGATAATCATGGTGCCTCAAAGCAATTTTACATCATTTTAATGCATTATAAAGAAAATATATTTAAATTACAAGCATAAATAAATATTATTAAGTTGCTGCATATCCTCCAAATCTCCAAGATTTGCAATGTGCTCTCCTCACACCAGGACAAAGATTAAAAAATATTTTGACCAATCCTGATTCTTCCATTATATTCTGCTGGTAACCTGCAAATATTCATGGTATGTGCAGTTAGCGCTGAGCAGCAGTTTATTAATGTCAAGACAAGGTAATGCAAGTTGTAGCACTGCTTGTTACTCTAGTGCACCAAAGTGCCCAAACTATAGCTCGAAAGAAACGTATTTATTGCCAACACTGAGATTAAAGCGTCAGGTGGGGGCCCTAAATGAAAACATGGGGGTTGACCTAGTGTCCTCCCCCCGGCCCCCACCCCTGAGCGGCGGATGGGGGCCCTAAATAACAATAAGTGGGTGAACCTATTATCCTCCTCTCTGGGCGGTGAGTGACGGATGGGGGCCCTAAAGCGGCGGAGCGGCGGATGGGGGCAATAAATAACAATAAGGGGGTGGACCTACTATTCTCCCCATGAGTGGTGGGTGGGGGCCCCTAAATGAAAATGGGGGGTGGACCTAGTGTCCTCCCCCCCCGACACCCACCCGTGTGCGTCGGGTGGGGGCCCTGAATAACAATAAAGGGAGAACCTATTGTCCTCCCCACGGCCCCCACCCCTGTGCGGCAGTTGGGGGCCTAAATAATAATGTGGGGACCTATTTCCTTCCCCTGTCCCCCACCCATGAGTGGCAGGTGGGGGTTGTAATGACAATGTGCGGGTGGGTGGACCTAGTGTCATCCCCATGGACCCCACCCCTGAGCAGTGGGTGGAGGCCCTAAATATCAATAAGGAGGGGGGAACCTATTGTCCTCCCCTACTGCCCCAACACATGGGTGACAGGTGGGGGCTAAGTGTAAATACCCCCCAGGTGACTAGGGGTCCCCAAACCCCTAGTCACCCCGACCCAAATTTTTGGGGGTATTTTTAATTTTTGGGGGGTATTTTTTAATTTTTAAAGACCTAAAAATAGTGAGGGGGAAACAATAAAACTAAATCCCTGTAAATAAAAAATAACTTACCATTTGATGTCTTCTAAAATCTTATTTTTTCAGCCCCCCAAAAAAGACCAAATAAAAATCCATAATACCTGTCGAACTTTGAAAATAAAATAAAAAACCCGTGCGCAAAAATAAAATCTGACGGAAAAAAAACAGCAGCTAAAAAAGTAATCCATCTTCACCCATGGAGGGCACAGTGCAGACTGAGCTCCGCAGGGCGGGGAAAGGCTTATAAAGCCTTCCCACACCCTGCAATTAGGCTCAGAGCGCTCTGACAGGTAAATGAAGAGACTGACAGGTAAGTCTCTACATTTACCTGTCACAGCACTCTGATTGGTTGGCTTGAAATCCAACCAATCAGAGTGCTCTGTCTCATTTTACACAGCATGGGAAAGTTCTTTGGAATTTTCTCATGCTGTGTAATTTGGCTCATAACACTGTGATTGGTTAATTGAAAGCAACCAATCAGAGTGTCGCCGCTCAGGGAGGGGGGCCGGGGGAAAGACGATAGGTCCAACCTCCATTTTCATTTAGGGCCCCTACCCATTGTCGGAATGGATCGTCGGTTGGCCACCCATATCAGGTCCAGCATCCGTCTGTTGTTGTCGCTGGCTTGGCGAGAGGGGATAAAACCCACCTGGTCCGGGTGGACCAGTTTGGTGAGGTATGGCAGGAGTCGGTTGGTGAGAATCTTGGTGAATATTTTCACGTCTATGTTCAGTAAGGATATTGGTCTATAGTGGCCTGGGTCTCAAAGTTTGGGTTTGGGTAGGAGGCATATGTTGGCCTGTAGCATTTCTTTGGGGAGTGGGTCTCCCCATAGTAGGGAGTTGTATAGACGTCCTAGGTGGGGTAGGAGGGTGTCTTGGAATGTTTTGAAGTATATGCCCGTGTATTTGTCTGGACCCGGTCTTTTGTTGGGTTTGGTAGCTCCTATTGTGGCTGCTACCTCCTGTGCGGAGATTTCTGTGGAGTGATTGCACTGTCGGGGAGAGTGGGTAGTGTTTTTTCTAGGAAAGAGTGAATGTGATCTTGTAGGTTGGTGGTTCGTTGTCTGTGCTGGCGGAAATGGTCATATAAGGCAGAGTAGTATTTTTGAAATGTCTCTGCGATTTTCGTGGGTATATCTGTGGTGTGTCCCGATGGGATGCAGATGTTGGTAATGTGTTTAGCTTGGGTGCGCTTGCGTAGCCTGCGGTCAAGGAGTGTATTAGCTTTGTTGGATTTTTTATAGAACATTTGTTTTGTCCATTGTAAGGCTTTAGTTGCGTCGGCTTTCATCGCATTCTTGAGGGACTGTCTTTGGTGTTGGAGTTGTGAGGTCAGGGGTGGGGGTGTATTTGTGTTGGGATTCAAGGTTCCTGATTGTTGTGAGAACGTTTATGTATGTGAGGTGTCTTTTTTTGTGTGCAGTAGCTATGCTGATGAAGGAGCCTCTAATTACTGTTTTGTGGGCTGCCCATAGGACAGCCTGGGATTGGACTGAGTTCTTGTTTGTGGTGAAGTAGTTTATGAGTTCAGCCTTGAGTTGTTGTATTGTTTGCGGGTCATGGAGTAAGATAGGGTTAACACTCCAGGACCACGGTCTGGAGATTTGTGGTGGTTGGAATGTCATTAATATTTCGGTGTGGTCAGACCATGTTATGTTGCCGAGTGAGGTTGTTGTCGTGAGCCGGAGGAGAGATGGGGAGACAAGGAAGTAGTCTATGCAGGAATAGTTGCGGTGTGGATGTGAGTAGAATGTATAGTCCTGCGTTGTTGGATGGTGTATTCTCCATATGTCTATCAACTTAGTCTGGGAAATGAAGTCTGCCGTGAGTTTGTCCGATCTGGAGGGTTGGGTGTGTGCTTTGGTCCAGAGTGGCTGTCTTAGTCTGTCTATCGTTGGGGTTAGTGTACCATAGAAGTCCCTCCAATTATTTAATGATTTTGTGGCAGTTTGGGTGTAGGCTGAGATGGGCTTGTAAAGTGGCTCGGAAGGGGCATGATTTCCTTAATAGGATTGCCAGTCCATTGTGTTTACCCGAGTTTGAGTTGGCTAGGTGGCAACTCTTAAAGTGTCGCCTCAGAAAAGGGAAGGGGCGTGCATCCGAATAGTGTGTCTCCTGCAGAAGGATAATGTCTTATTTGGTACGGTTGGCCCACCGCATAAGTTGATGTTGTTTTGAGGGGTTATTTAGCCCTTTGCAGTTTATGGAGATGCATGTTAGACTAGCAGGCATTGTAGTATGGGTGGGTTTGTTGTAGTAGTACAGGGGAGTGTAGAGACCAACACCGCAGCTGTGTGTAGTACCCTGATCCCCCAACTAGAGGGTTTTTCATGTAGCCCCCTGATGAGACCAATTTAAAACAACAAAGAACAAATAATAGTAACTGCCTGGTCTTAGGACTTGTGCCAGGTGTGCAGGTTCATCCTGATTTGGATGGTTTGTGTTACACTTGTCCCGGATGTTGTGGGACATATTGTAGGGTGGCTGTACGGTGCGTCCCGCCCCGGGCGTTTGTCGGTCATGGTCGGTGCACATAAATAGGGGAGGCTTGGTCAAGGCTATCCCGGATGGTGCCGAAGGCTGTAGAAAGGCCAGGGTAGCATGTGTGGATCCCCGCTTAACATTTGGGTTTCAGTTATGTTTGTAGTATTAGTTTAGTTGGGTCTTGGGGTCTGTGTGGGTTAAGTTCTTGCTGTACATATATCTACATGGATATACACACTTTTACTGACCCTTACCCCCTCATTAACCCTGTTAGAAAAGGTAGTATTTTTGGGTGATCCTCACTCCCCCGCTCCTTCTTTTTCCCTCCCCCCCTTTTTTTCCTTTCCCTCCCTTTTTTCTTTTTTCCTCCCCTCAACCTTGAAAACCTTTTCGGTGAAGGTTCCCCTGTAGATGGATTTACTAAGTGTGTGGATTCTCCCCCTTCTCTGGTGAACTGTCGGTCCTTCTCCCCTCACGTCTTGTTGACGTCCCCTCCAATATACGTTATTGGTTATTATGCCTTAATTAAGTGCAAAATATTGTCCCTATCCCAGAGTGGGGGGTAAGTTTGGGGGCACTTGTGGATGTTTCCTCCTAGTCTTGGGGGGGGGGGGGGGGGGTTAATTTGAGTCAGGCTTGGTTCCCCTCCCTCTCCCCTTCCTGTCAGGGCTTGTCCCAGTGACTTATAAAATGGTGCCCTAGCAACATCTTTGGAACTAATAAAACAGAGATAATGGGGGAAAAAAGGATATAGTTATGAGTTTGAGTTCATGTGGCTGATTGGTTGTATCTGTCTCACCAGGTAGTGGGAGTTAGTCCCTGTGGGCATACTGTTGTGCTCGTTTGGTGCCGTCTCCGGTGTGTTCACGGGACTCAGGCCTTTGCTTGCGGGGTGGCCTATAAGTGTCTTTTTGGTGGTCGGTTCCGGGGTGGCCATGGTTTCTTCAATAGTGGTGGCAGCAGGGGCGTACCTAGAGCATTTGGCACCCGGGGCGGACCATGAGTGTGGCACCCCCCCCCCCCCCCCCTCATAATAAAAATGTAAGAAAACACCCACATATTTTTTCAATAGTTTCAATACCAGTGCTTTTGTAGAAAGGGGCTGGTGAGAACCTTCTCCTGCCCTGCCCCGCCCCGCCCCTTTCTACAAAGCCCCTTGTCTCGCCCTTCATATAAAAACCCTGCACCCCGATCACATAAATTTAATTCACTCCCTACACATAAAAACCCTGCACACCCCCTTAATAAAAAACCCTGCACACCCCCTTAATAAAAAACCCTGCACACCCCCTTAATAAAAAACAAAAACGTACACAACCCCTCAATTAATAACAAAAAACCTGCACACCCCCCTTATAAAAACCCTGCACACCCCCTTAACAAAAAAACAAAAATCTGCAGTGCACATCCTCCCTTAATAAATAGAATACTGCAACCCCCTTAATAAAAAAAACCCTGCACCCCCATTATTTAAACCTCCCCCTTTAATTCTTTAATCCACAGCCCCCTTTAATTAATCCACACCCCCCTTAATTAATACACCCCTCTTAATAAATCCTAACCCCCCCTTAATTAATACACACCCCTTAATTAATCCTCACTCCCCTTAATTAATACACCCCCTTAATTAATACTCACTCCCCCTTAATTAATCCACACACCCCTTAATTAATACACCCCCTTAATTAATCCACACACCCCTTAATTAATACACCCCCTTAATTAATCCACACACCCCTTAATTAATACACCCCCTTAATTAATCCACACACCCCTTAATTAATACACCCCCTTAATTAATCCTCACTCCCCCTTAATACACCCCCCTTAATTACTCCACCCCCCTTAATTAATCCACACCCCCTTAATTAGTACACCCCCCTTAATTATTACACCCCCTTAATTAATCCACTCACCCCTTAATTAATCCACTCACCCCTTAATTAATCCTCACTCCCCCTTAATACACCACCCTTAATTAATCCTCACTCCCCCTTAATACACCACCCTTAATTAATACTCACTCTCCCCTTAATTAATCCACACCCCCCTTAATTAATACACCCCCCTTAATTAACCCACACCCCCTTAATACACCCCCCTTAATCCACACCCCCCTTAATTAATACTCCCCCCTTAATTAATCAATCCACGCCCCTTAATTAATCCACGCCCCTTAATTAATACACGCCCCTTAATTAATACACCCCCCTTAATTAATACAGCCCCTTAATTAATACACGCCCCTTAATTAATACACCCCCCTTAATTAATACACCCCCCTTAATTAATACACCACCCTTAATTAATCCACACCCCCTTAATTAATACACCCCCCTTAATTAACCCACACCCCCTTTATACACCCCCCTTAATTAATCCACACCCCCCTTAATTAATACTCACTCCCCCCTTAATTAATACTCACCCCCCTTAATTAATACTCCCCCTTATTTAATCAATACACCCCCCTTAATTAATACACCCCCCTTAATTAATACACCCCCTTAATTAATACACCCCCCTTAATTAATACTCACTCAAACCTTAATTAATACACCCCCTTAATTAATACACCCCCTTAATTAATACTCACTCCACCCTTAATTAATACACCCCCCCTTAATTAATACACCCCCCTTAATTAATACACACCCCCCTTAATTAAACCTCCCTCCCCTTTAATTCTTTAATCCATTATCCACCCCCCTTTAATTAATTTATCCCCATCACATAAAATTACTACTTACATTTTATTGATGCCTTGACCGACTGGGTCCCTCACCGCCCGGATCCTTCCGCTGAAGATCCGTGAAGGCGGGCTGACGGCGCTGCGCACAACGTCATCACGTCATCACGTTGCGCGACGCCGCGGCCCGCAACACTCCTCCCCTTCTCATCCATGTAAGTCCTGCCGGGCCGCAAAGGTGCTGCGGCTGTGCGCAGCGTAATGATGGGGGCCGGGGGGTGACACATGACACCGGACGTCATGGCACCCCCCTAGTCAGTGGCACCCGGGGCGGGCCGCCCCCTCCGCCCCCCCCTTAGTACGCCACTGGGTGGCAGTGTTGGTCAAGTACCGGTCGGTGGGCTTGTGGTCATGGCTGGTGCTTCGGGTATGTGGATGCCCAGTGTTGCCGCGAAGGTCGCCATCTTAGAGATATCTTGGAGGACATGGGTGGTGTTGTTCTCGCGGACTAGTAGCTTAAATGGGTGTCCCCATTGGTCATGTTTGCCTATGCCAATGTGTTGGTTTGAGCTCTCAACATTTGGCTAGGGTGATGGGTATCCTGATAAAACTAGAGGGTGAACGCGTCGAATTTCAGCGGATTTTTACGCGTTGCTGCCATGATGGCTTCTTTATAAATGAAATAGTGTAAGCGCACTATTGCATATCTAGGCACAGTTTTGGCTGGGGGGGTTTCAGGGCTCTGTGTGCCCGGTCGATGGCCAAATCTTGTGGCGGCACTTCTGGGAGGAGAGTGAGGAATATTTCACGCAGTGTGGAAGGCAGCGTTTCTGTGGTGACAGTTTCAGGGCGGCCTCTTATCCTTATGTTATTGCGCCGTGAGCGTTTGTTTAGGTCCTCCATGCCATTCCAGCGTCTCCACTATGTTTCTCAGTGTGGTGAGATCTGATTCGTGGGTGTTCAGTGACTCTAGGAGCTCATCAGCATGTTGTTCCACTTGGCCTGTTCTTTCTCCCAGGTCTGCTATTTCCACTTTCAGGCTGTCGAGCTGTTTCTCAAGCTCAGCTGCCATGTGCTCTTTGATGTCTGCTGCAGCCTCTCGTAATAAGAGTTGCAGGTCTCTTTTAGTTAGTGACGTGGATGATGGGGCTGCTGACTCACTGTGTTCAGAGTCTGATTCTTCCATCCGCTGTAGGGAAGATGGCGCTGGGCCTCGTGGGGCCGGAATAGAGATGCTACTGAGGGCGGTAGGTTGAGTTTTTTACGGTTACCTCCCATGATGGCGGGCAGCTGCGGAGGTCCCGGCTCTTAGGGGGGTGTCTTGGGAGGTCTGTACACCGATTGTGGCTTTATAAGTAGCTGTTTTTTGGGGCCCGTTTGTTGGAGTTTGCACACTATACGGCCATCTTGGTTCCCGGTCAGCATAAATTAATGCTCCTTAAACACACAGACACGCACAATCTCACTGACAGACACACACTTACTGACAGACACACAATCTCACTGATTTGAAAAACACACTGACAGACACACACACTGAGAGCAGGCTCGTCGCTACCGGGCTGGCCTGGGGCCCCAAGCAGGGCAGGTGCTTCCTATAAGGCTGCAGCCACCTGAGAGGTCTATAGAGAGCCTCTGGCGGCTCCACTTCCCTGTAGCGTAGCCGAGCTCCTCTTCCTCCTGGCTGTCAGTCCGGCCGGGTACCGTGTGGTACAGGAGATTCAGTTTCCGACCGGACTGACAGGAAGTGCACACTGAGTGACAGCCAGGAGGAAGAGGAGCTGGGCCACGCTACAGGGTAGGGGAGGTGAGAACTGAGATGAACATGGAGGGGGGAGTAAAAAAAACATAGGGAGGGGAGGAGTAAAAAAAACATAGGGGTAGTAAAAAAAACATAGGGAGGGTGAGGGGGGAGTAAAAAGAACATGAAGAGGGGAGTAAGAAGGACACAGGGAGGGGGAGGGGGAGTAAGAAGGACAGGGGGAGGGGGGAGTAAGAAGGACACAGGGAGGGTGGGAGGGGAGTAAGAAAAACATAGGGGGGGGGAGTAGTAAGAAGAACATAGGGAGGGGGGAAGGAGTAATAAGAACACGGGGGTAAGGAGATGAGGAGAAGACAGGGAGGGGAGGTGAGGAGAAGCAGAGATGAGGAGAACACAGGGAAGGGGGGTGAGGAGAACACAGGGAAGGGGGTGAAGAGAACACAGGGAGGGGGTGAGGAGAAGTGGCGATGAGGAGAACACAGGGAAGGGGGTTGAAGAGAACACAGGGAGGGGGTGAGGAGAACACAGGGAGGGGGTGAGGAGAACACAGGGAAAGGGGGTGAGGAGAACACAGGGAAGGGGGGTGAGGAGAACACGGGGGGTAGGAGAATACAAGGAGGGGGCTGAGGGGAGACTGGTAGGGGAAGGTGGGGGGAGAGGAAAGACCACTAAGGGGCAGGCAGAGCACTAAGGGACGGAAGAGAGAGCTATATAGGACAGGGGGCAGGACAGGGAGCTCTTTCACACTACGCGCACAGCAGTTTTTTATAATTTGCACATGTTTGTGAGAACTGAAAAATGTTAATGTGAGTGTGTGTGTGTGTGTGTTTTAAGTATGTTGGATTTAGTTATTGTGCACTTTTTAATGTATATTTAATTTTATGGTACAGTGGTGTTTTTTTGCAAATGTTCAGTTGTTGAAAATGTTCAAATTGTATGCACATTATATGCAACAGCAGTATTTGCACTGTAAAAAATTTTTATTTATGCACAGTATTTGCAACAGCAGTATTTACATTGTAAACCTTTTTTATTCATATAAAGTGTGGGCCCATTTTGCTTGGGGCCCCCAAATTCCTTCAAACGGCCCTGACTGAGAGGCCGTTGATTGGAAACACTAACTGGCAGACACTCTCATTGCCAAATTAACTTTATTTTTTTGTGTTTTTTTTAGGCACATCCAGCCTCCCTACTTTTAGAGCTGGTGTACGTCCTCTTACTGGGGTTCAGTGGGAAATGGATCTTTTTCCTGCAGTCTTCCAGTTTCTCACTACTCCCTTGCGTGCCCACTGTAGTGGTGCTGGGGCCGAAGTGATGTCATATTCCGGCTTCTGACATCACTACATCCAGGCATCACTACAAGGGTGTGCGAGGGAGCGGTGAGGAACTGGAAACACATCAGCGCTCCCTCACGCTCTGTCTCCCTCCTCCTCTGGTATATTTCGGCAGACTGGGCACCTGCCATGTTGAGTAACCAGGTGCCTACTCTGAATTACTGAATAGGTGCCCTCTTCTGAGGGTCCTTAAGGTGGTCGGCGCCCTGTGACAGGGCATTGGCCCAGTCCTTGAAGCGCCCTCACATTCTGGCGGGCACTGCAAGGAGCCGCAAAAAACCTGTGTGTGCAAATTCGGACCATGTGTGCACTGCCTCAAAAAACCTTACAGGGAACAGTGTTTACAAGCCACGGACAAAAAGAAGATACTGGATCCTACCGTCATACCTTAACCAATATAATGGAAGAGGTTTTTACAGCACTTAAAATATTCATTTTACAACAAGAATAGATGCCATGGTAATCAGCAAACAGCATCTAATCAGGTTTTTCATTGTATGATGCAACATGGCATATTACACATTGTCAACAGTAAACCTTATTGTAGCATACATATTGTATACATGTTGCAGAACAGAGGAAGTGGAGTAATAAATGTCTTGAAAGTCTGCTTCCTTCTGGGTTTAAAGTAATCAGTCACCTTTGGACATTATGATGCAAGGACAACCCAGTCAGTAGACACTACGTTTTAGCACAGTGTTTAGAAATATCTCAGCATCTATGATTCAATTCAACAACTCAAACACACAAACATAACAGCAACATAGGGAAAACATTGGATTGGCTGAAATCGGCAACGAGGTGGGATGGCCAAATACCATTTTAGCCAATCAGCTCTGTCTCATAGACATGCATTGAATCAATGGATCTCTATGAGGCAAATTCAGCGTCCCCATGGAGACATTGAACGGCAATGCTGCCTACGCTGCCTACTGTGGAGCACTGCCCCAAGAAGCACCTCCAGTGGCCATCTGAGTAGTGGCCACTTGGAGGTGTCCCTGGGGGGGCAATGTAAACACTGCCTTTTCAATGTTTGCATGAAAATGCCTGAAGGCAGTCATTATACAGAAAAACTACATTAAGCAGTATAGTGCTCTACTCACCTCTGCCGCAATCTGCTTCTGGCTGTCAGGCATTCCCCCCCTGGCAAATTAGGCCCCCGCGGGCCATGTGATCGCTCTGAAAGACATAGCTGTCTAAGACATAGCTGTCTACTGGTGGAAAAATAAAAATAAAATGTTAATAAAGCAAAAACATATATAAATATATACACATATATAAAACAAAAGAAATAAATCAATAGCATAAAATAAAGAAATAAGCAAAATAATAAAAAATAAATATATATTTATTTTATATATTTTATTCTAACCATATTTTGATATTTATATTTAAATATTGGTATCAAAATACACTTAAAACTAAATTATATATATATATATATATATATATATATAAATTTACATAAATCATTACATATATATCCACGTTGAATTTAGATATATCCAACATGGGCTTGGCACTCACATTCCAGTCCTGATCTTGCCTCTGTGCTATTTCGTGCCCTAATACAACGTCCCAGAGAAATGCACTCAGGGGGCTTGTAGTCTTGTGCAATATATATCCTTTATTTGTGCAAAGGTAGTTTGCCATGAGTTTTTGGAAGGGCCTGCTTGCCAGCCTCCTGCCCTGCGACTATGGCCCCTGGGGTGTATTGCCATTTAAAAAGTCTATTTGGGCTTATTGGATTTTTAAAAAAACTTTTTCTGCCACTTTAAATCCATGGGAAAATGTGCCTCTTCCCCTCCCCCCTTTTCCTGTCCTATTGTTTCTCCAGCAGGGCATTGTCTCAGGGACACTGCCAGACCAGTTTAAACTGGCTGCTTTGTCCCTCCCCAATCTCCCATCAGCCCTTGCTATTTTCTGACCTCACCTTACTATAGTGCACTTTTAGCATTGAAAATAGACTGGCCGCACAGCCAAAATCTGTGGAACTATTTTGGACATGAAAGACATGCTTGCGGTCGGTCAAAAGAGACAAGTTTAACCACATGTATTCGTGAGATCGGACATATTGAGCGCTCAGATCCAAGCTATCTGGGGATATGTTGCACATATAGGTTAAACATTGTATTATATGAGTTATGTATTTTTATGTGGTTTTTGTAACAGTTTTTGACTTAGATATATTTCCTGTACCTGGAGATACTTGGCTTACCACAGTCACTTAAGCCAATTATCTCCAGGATTGAGGAGAAGATAGACTGGTCGCACAGCCTAAATCTGTGGAACTATTTTGGGCATTAAAGCCATACTTGCGGTTGGTCAAATGTGACTTCCATAAAACTTTTGAACCCCTGCTCTGATCTGGGTGATTTTTAGATATGTTGTTCACCCAGATCAGGGCTATCCAGGAATGTAGGGGATATGTTGTTGTTTTGGGGTGTTTTTGGACTTTGGGTAAAACTGGATATTTTCTGCCTGTGGTAATTGAGTTAGTCCATTGTGTTTGGTAATTGCATCACAGGCAGACGGGATGGTTTGTGTACTGTAGCTGGGAGTGTCTAACTGTACAATACTGTGTTGATTGTCTGTTGTGACTGTGTCCTGTGCTCCACAAGGTCCACGTGGGTGGTAACCTTGTGGGGAAAACTGTATATAAGAAATGCCTCTGTACTCATTAAACCAGTTCTACTTCACCCCCAATTTAGAGTCCTGTCTCTTATTGGGGGAGTCTGTTACAAGGGATTGCTATGCTCTGCATACTCCATTGAATAATCACTAAGCTCTTGTAAGAGCTTGTTCCTGCTTCGCTCTCTGGAGAAAGTGAGGTTCACCCACTGGAACCTGAAACCTTGTCATAGGTCCAGGGTGGGCAGGAGATGGCGAGACCCCAACCAAGCTGCGGCAGTTTGTGGGGTCTGCAGTGCTTATGGTGTCAAGTGGAGTGCTTGGAGCCCTCGGGAAGCACTAGGAGCATCCATCAACAGAGGTACCCAGTCGGATCTGTTACATTGGTGGAAAGCGGTGGGATGGCGTCCTACTGCGAAGAGAAGCAGCTCGGAGACACCGGTAATGTGGTGATTATAGTGAGGGCAACGCTAGCACTCGTGCAGCGCCCCTGGGAGCAGAGGTATCCAGCGACTTGTAGCAGACAGGTATGGAATGCTCTAACTCTGACGACGATTGTCTGGCCGAGGTGAGGCAGCGAGTGGCCTGGTATGATCCTGATGTGTCCATGGATACCTGCCATTTGATCTGGAACCAGGTCACAGTCGAGCGACAAGCAAAGAAGGACCGAGAATTCCAGCTGGCGAAAGCGAGGAAAAATGTCCAGCGGAAGGAGGTTTACAGCAGCCAAATAGACTCTGCATCCGAGGATGTTAGCTACTTTCCCCTCTCTCCCCAACAGCAGCTGGGTTCACTTAATATGAAAGAGGTAAATTATGATTGAACAGACATATAGCTCAAATTCCAGGTTTTGTTTTGATTAGAACTTGTACAATTGGCTTTGTCCTTAAAACGACACTGTCATGCCAAACTTACCTTTCTTTAAATGATTCCTCTTCTCTCCCTCTGTCAGGATCTGTTCTTCGTTTCTTCTTGTCTGCTCTAGTTTTCTTCAAAACATAAAACAAAGTAGGGACTATTTGTCTTATAGAGGTTTCCTACGTCTGACCAGCTATGACCAGCGGAGGAGCAAAGTGTGTCATTTCCGGTGGTCAGAGCAATTTTCCAACAATTCTCACCTTTCCTCCGCGTTCAAGTGAAGCCTCCTTTCACTTTTCCCGAACGTCCTGTCATTTAGACAGAATGCCGGCGAAACTACCGAATTGCGTCCTAACAGATTTCTGGAGCATCTACTAAACATCAATTTTCTATTTTGTTTTGCTCTTTTGGGAACGGAAGTGTCCCTTTAATGTTCTTGTTCATTTAGTTGATTTGATTTAACCTTTTCATTTAAAGTGAATTTATTATGTTAAAGCGACACATTAAGATCCCTTACATGTCGCATTGTCTTGGTTTTGTGAATTAAGCCAATTGTAACTGGGTGCTGTGAGCTAAAGAATTACAATTCCCATAAACCCCTGCTGCCATGTAGAGTTGTATGGGCTATGTGTAAAGCTCTCACAGAATGCTAAGAGATCATAAAAACTGGATAATAGCATTACAGCCATTTCAAGGGCTGGTTCGAACTTACTGAATAAATAACACTCCTCTGTGGAGTTCGGAAAACTGCTGGTTTGAAACACAGTTTTACAGCTGTTTAAACATCCATAATAATCAGAAAAATCTGTATGTAGGTGATATCAATCGAATTCACACAGCCACTGGTTCACTATTATATCAGATAATAATGATACAGCAAAAACAACTATGTATATACAATCTAATCCACCCATTACTATGGGTGGAATAAGATACCAAACACAAAACACCACTAATACCTCATCCACTAAGTTCTTATTTGTAGCTTTAAAACACCTTTCACATAGATGCTGCAGCCTACCCACTAGTGTATCAGTCCCTTTCTAGCCCAAGAGAATCACTAACAGTATTATGTCACAATCCCCTCCCTTAGCCATGGGCATGCACAGTTCTTTACACTCGCCCTCAGAGGTACAAACAATACAAAATGTCTGCTCAATCTTTTTTCTTTAAAAACATAAAAAAGTATATATAAGGGATGTCAATCTCTACCATACAACGTCTACCGAAGTTGGCGTCACTAGTAGAGGCAAACTTGCCCAGTACCAAAAGGAGACTCCAGGGGTCTCCAGGGGCCTAACCCCAAGTTATTTAGAAAAAAGAAAAAAGCAAACAAACACAGAACATACAACTGTTAAAAAAACAGATGTATCGAACTGAGTATATCTGGAGATAATAAAGTAGTCTAGAACAAATTATGACATATATAATGAAATAGCTAGATATCCCTATATAAAAATTGGGAAATAGATAGAAATGACATAAACCCTGGATGATGATAATGTATCGTTATCTGTGAAAGCAGTGCTATGGACAACAACTATGAGCTTTAATATATCAGGCTCAATGTTGTCACTGCTATATTAAACTAATACATCAAACAGGGAAAAGAAAGAAGAATACATAAAATAAATTAAATAACTACCATTACAAGCGAAGCCTCTAGGGTGTAAAAATACTTAGTATAGTTCCAAGGCAGTCCCAGTCAGTGTATAAACGTATATATTGACCTCAGGGCGCCACTATACAGTGTATTGCACACACAAATAAAAAATCAAAAGTAAATAGAGGCTGTAGATAAATATACTAGGTATACAGCATAGATATCGTGAAGCTTAGAATGCTCACGACATATCTATGAAAAGAGTATTAGCCAGAAAAAATAGAAAAGACAGATAATTAGTAACCAGAGCTGCCTAAATATCTAGCAGCCTAAAATGCAACATTATATCTGATTAAAAAGATACACTAGTATCTGCCTAGCACGATATGACTAAACCTCTTCCAGTGGTAGAAAGGAATAAAGCTGACTATCTATTTAAGCATATGGACAAAAAAATTAGATGTGAAGTCAATACAGTGCCATGCCGTGAATAAGTGTGACGTCCCAAATTGACAAAAAAGAAATGCCTGACGCGCGTTTCGGTACTATGCAGATGCACCTTCGTCAGAGGCAAATTAGTTACTGCTAAAGGAGTTCTTTTTATACCTTATATCGTGCGCCCAGCATCCAATGAACGTCCTGTCTAGATAGGGGGCGTGGCCGGCATTTCCCGCGCCAGGTAAAACTATTCGGCGGGGTTAGCCCAGTGACGTCAATAGAGTGGGGCGGGCATAGTGTGATGAGTCAATTAGACTCCACCCACTTATCTCCGCGCGAGATACCATTATACTGCTATCTTTTATTATTGTATATACCGTGATAATCGAGATTTATTAATCCATATGGGAAACCTATTACAGAATACTTCTTAAAGCTATATCATGATGGGTTGCTTGTGAAAAAGGGGGTCCAGTGAGTTTCCAGTATAAAGACAAATAGATCTATTAAATAGAAGGTATACATTAAAATAGAAGTATATGTATAGGATTCACTAAGTATTCCCTTCACTATAGTACTCCATCATATCTGTTGTATAGAAATATACACCAAAGTTAAGGTATATATGTAAGATTCACTACAAGTACCCTTGGTAGTTGGATAGAATCTACAGGGAGGTGTTAATGTGGATATAACAGGTATACACAGAGGTTTCTCAACATTGGTAGCAAAGTATGGAGTGAATTTAAGGGTATATGCAGGGAGCCTTATGGTTACTAAAATACTGTATAAACATAAGGTAGTGAACTACATATGTTATTAAGCAGACTCAAAAAGGGAAAAGAAGAGCTAAATCAAAAATAATAAAGAATAATAAATAAAAAGAAAGGTGTTTGAACTACTTATTTACAATATATACAGGTGAATCATGAAATACAAAATTAAACTAAATGGAGAAAACTCAAAATTTATTTATATATACATATATATGAAGACATATATTAGATAGTATATTAATCAGAGATAAATGGTGTAAATGAAAAACCCTCATCAAGGCCCATAGGGGAGAGAGTTTTTAATTTATATATCCAAAGACTCTCTCTTTGTAATAGTTTTTTTTATCAAGGTCACCTCCCCTTGGACCAAGTGTAACCCTTTCAATTCCGCAGAAGCGTATATTTTGTGTGGAGGCTCTGTGATGGAGTTTAAGGTGTTTCAAGATGGGAGTATCAACTAGTGTCCTTGGATTGACTGATGTTACATGTTTGCGAATCCTATGTTTAAATGCACGAATTGTCTTGCCAACGTACATTTTTTTACACGAACAGGTTAGTAAATAAATCAAACCAGTAGTTTGGCAGTTAAAGAAGGTTTTGATGTCAAAATCATGTGTATTTGTGGAGTCCGAAATCTTCTTGGATGGACGGAGAATAAATTTGCATGCTTTGCATCTGCCACATTGGTACGTGCCAGATACTGGAGATTTCAGCCATGTCGATTTAATAGAGGGGGATTGTAGATGGCTTGGGACCAACATGTCTTTGATGTTCCTTCCTCGTCTTGCTGTGACCGATGCATATGGTGTTATGACTTTCTGTAAATGGTGGTCTTGTAACAGAAGTGGCCAAAATCTATTGAGAATTTTGAGCGTTGTGTGCCACCCGGCATCAAAATTGCCTATGCATCTTATCAATTGTGTATTGTCACTTGTATATTTATCTACCAGGAGGGCTTCCCTGTCTGTCATCAAAGCTCGTTGATATGCATTTTTCAGGCATCTATTCGGATACCCTTTCCTTTTGAACTGTTTGAGCCTTTGCTTTGTTCTTAAAATCTTCAATCGTGGAGCAGTTATGGCGTAGACGCAGATATTGGCCCACTTGTATCCCTCTTTTAAGAGGAAGTGGGTGGTAGCTCTCCCAATTCAGAAGATTATTTGTCGAAGTTGGTTTCTTAAAAACAGTAGTGGTCACGTTCCCATGGTCAGTAATCATAATCGAAATGTCTAAGAAGTTAATGGCCCTGCCACCTATTTCTTAGGTCAGTTTCAAATTGATGTCATTGTTGTTCAAAGCATGGACAAATTCCTTAAAAAGTTCGGTGGTACTAGTCCATACTATCACTATATCATCGATATAGCGTTTCCAAATACTGACATGTTTGGTGTATTTTGTCAGTTGGATACCAAATACAGTGGTCTTCTCCCACCACCCCATGTGGAGGTTGGCATATGAGGGGGCAAAATCCGTCCCCATAGCTGTTCCTCTCACCTGGTGGTAGTATTTTCCCTGAAACATGAAATAGTTGTGTGTTAGAATGAATTCCATAAGGTCTTGTACGAATTGGTTGTGCCTTTTGGAAGTAGTTAAGTTGTTATCAAGATGGGCTTTCAAATGTGTCAACCCTGTTTCATGTGGAATGGAACTATAAAGGCCCTCCACATCCAGACTACACAAAATTGCATTTACAGTAAGGTTGACACCATCAAAAGCCTTCAGGGTATGTTTGGTATCTCTTAGGTATGATGGTAGATCAATAACAATCTTACGTATAATCTGGTCAACATACAGACTCACATTCTGAGTTAAATTTTAGTTGCCAGAAACAATTGGTCTACCACTCATTATTGGCTGTTGTTTGTGTACCTTTGGTAACGAGTAGAAAGTTGCAACCACTGGATTTTGAATATACATAAACAGATATTTATCTTTAGAAATGAGTGACAGAGACAGTGCTTCATCCAAAATCGTCTTTAGTTCAGATAAGTATCTTTTAGTAGGGTTATTACTTAATATTTCATACGTGTCTTCATCTTGGAGTATCCCATGTGCCATGGACACATAGTCATTTCTATCACGGATAACAAGGTTCCCACCTTTATCAGAAGGTTTAAGGATTATTTCTTCAATTCCTTGTAGATGCTTCAAAGATTTACGTTCTTGAGGGGTGATGTTACTGTGCAAGGAAACCTCAAACTCCTTTTTTTATCCAAATTCTCTATCTCGTTGCAAGTCAGTTCCACAAATAGGTCAATATACTTAAATTCGGCCAAATATGGTGTAAAGGTACTTTTCTTTTTAAGTTGTGTAAAGGGTGCTTGTGGATTTGTTTGTATTTCATTGCTTGATAAAAGTTCAACCACTGTATCTAACAAATCCACATCAGACGGTTGTAACCCCAGATTTTTAGCTCTCCTTTCATCTTTTATACGGTGAAACTTGTGCAAAGCTAGCTTTCTTGCGAAAAGATGGATGTCCTTTGTCCAGTTGAATTTATCAAACTCAGGCACTGGAACAAAGGACAAACCACGTTTAAGTACGTGAATTTTGAGTTTCGGATTCAGAGAGTTTGTATTTTGAGAGGTTAATGATTTGATTAGAATCTAATACCTTCTCCTTCGAAAGGTATGTGGGGGTCTGGAGCGACTCCGTGTCTGGGGGACCATATTGGTTTCCATGCTCGGGTGTCCTAAAAAAGACACCTCTTTTTAGAATGCTTTTGGTATTGCATTCTCTGTGTGTGTTATCTCCTTTTGTTGTATCTGATTCGAAGCCACTTGTTTCATATTCAGACGTGGAAATTGTTTCAGAAAAACTTTTCTTAGTTCTCTTACTCCGCCTATAGATGTTCCCAGTTTTAAAATCCCCACTATCTCTAATGTATTTATAATGTTTTCGTATTTTTATATTATGTTGTTATTTCTCCAAGTTAATCTTGAGCTTATTTTCAAATGGCTCAAAGTTAGGTTCTTGTTTAAATCTTTCAATTAGATCAATCTGGTCATCAACCTCTTTATTCACTTTCTCCAGTCTTTTGGACTCATATTTACATAGAATTTCCATACATTTCTTGGAACAGGTCCCCGCTGCTCATAGTAGTTGTCCACAGCACTGCTTTCACAGATAACGATACATTATCATCATCCAGGGTTTATATCATTTCTATTTCCTAATTTGTATATAGGGATATCTAGCTCTTTCATTATATATGTCATAATTTGTTCTAGACTACTTTATTATCTCCAGATATACTCAGTTTGATACATCTGTTTTTTTAACAGTTGTATGTTCTGTGTTTGTTAGCTTTTTTCTTTTTTCTTTAAAAACATACAAGTCAAAACACAAACTTTGCCAAAAGTGACCTTGCAGACTGTGGCGGGCCACCGCCATTAAGTACCATACTCACTGAGTGTTCGTATAGTTTTTGCCTTGTGTTAGGTGTTCCCAATGTTTATTCCATGATTTTCCCTATAATACTCTCTGTTTCCCCATGTATCTATATGTAATTGTAATGTATTTGTGTGTTTTGCCTGCTCCCCGTTCAGGAGAGCTGATACGAATGGGTTCTGTTCGGCTTCCGAACAGGGACCACCCCGACACCTCATTTAGAATGTCTATTTAGAACATTCACACCTCGTAATGCGTGATTTCCCTGGGTGGCCGCCGGTTCGTATAACCGAACGCCAACCAGGGGCAGCATTCTTATCAAGAACCGGCATTCGCATCCTGTCTCAGGTTCCCATGTCGGGGATAGTCCCACCCACTCCCAACTAAGATTAGGTCACTGGTTCTCACCCCCTTTTTGCCCAGGAGCTACGAGGCTAGGCTTGTAGCTGCCCAAGAGAGCGCTCTCCCCAGTGCATACCTGGATGAGGATATCCACTGGAGAGAGGGGCATGCACCAGCAGGGAATCTATGGAGCTGGGAATCGGTCTCACGGCCACAAAGTCCTGCTGGCTGGATCGACGTCCGTGCGGACCAATGGAAAAGGGCGCGCCCATTCAAACTGAACACTTTGCTTATTGGTCGCTGCAGGGCGCAGGCGACCAATCAGAGAAGGAGCACTTTTTCAAATGGGATTTTGCGCCCTTTCTCCTGATTGGGCGGCAAAACCCCTCTCCTCCTCGAGCACCGATTAGTGCAAAAACCCTTTTTTCAGGTTTTGGGCAGCGAAACTCCTCTCCTCCCCCGAGTGCTGATTGGCGCAATTTGATTCACACCCTTTCGCTGATTGGTTGTTGCTTGATTTAGGCACGAAGTTTGAATTCGCACGACTAAACCAAGCAACTTCATGGGACTAATTTTGGGGATGTACAGAGCCTCGATCCCAGATTTTAGACAATGATTTCTCAGGCTCTGTACATCCGATCGCCATGCTTTTTGCAGGGATCCCAGATGGGACCAGGGGCTATCTAGTGGTATAGGTTTTATCTATGTGACCTCTTCCCTTCCTGGGGCACCCAGCCCCAAAGGAACCCCCCTGTATGGAATATGTTTTAATGTGTGTCCCTGTAACCCAACCCCCTCCTGCATGAGATTGTGTTGAACTGAATGGAGATCCCCTGTGGGGGTCTGGACATAAAAGCTGTGTGTTCCAAATAAAGATTGTCAGTGTTTTAACCTCCAGAACTATGTGTGTCGTAATTTTACTGGAGGAAAGGAAGATTTAACCCCAGCTTGCAGGGAGATGCAACGGGGAAAGTCCTTGTAAGGGCTAAGATAGCTAGTTCCCCATCCATTTCCCCTGGAAGCAATCCCTCTGGCGGAGGTACCCAGCCGGGGTACAGGGAACTCTGCTACACAGACCTAAAAAGCAGCAGAGAGGAAAATGTGACCCTGCCTGGGTAACCTGTGCCTGGGTATATCTATAACAGCTATTATGCAAACCTTTCTCTTTACTACATGATTATCCACTAACTGAGGATCCCTTACAAACCTATTCCCAATATTGTCTCATAGTATGCCAGTCTCAATGTTAGATAGTAAACCCAATCACAGAACTCAGTGTCCAAAATCTCCGGGCTACAATACATGAAATAAGACCTTTTAAAATACTCTATGAATAAAAACTTTAAAGTACTCTATGTCCCACATACTCGCAACAAACTTTACATATCTCAATCTTACGTTTAGATTTTGCATTACTTCCAGGTCTGCAGGGGATGGTATCTACTGAGAAGATTCATGGAGGCAGAGAATGTCTGAGAACTAATTCTAAGAAAGAACATACCCCCTAAGTCCAAACATTCAATACAAACATGCTGGGGCCATCTTGTGGACACTAAACTTGTTTTTCTTTTCTTTTTTGTAGACTCATTGTTTCAGTAAACACATACTGCCAAATTTATCAAATCGTAGCTTAATCCCATATATTCATGTTATTGTAAGAAGGAATAATATATCTTGCCTTATACACAGTAAGATTTGGTTGGGAAAGGATGGAATTTGCCAATATATAAATAAATAATCCAGGGATACCTTGTGGAAAGTAAGCACACACGTACACACAGATGCACACTCAAAGAGATACACACACACATAGACTGACACAAACATGTACACACAATGACACACTCATAGATACATACAGTGACAGAGACATACACACAAATAACACAAACTGACACACTGTACATTTTCACCTTCCTGTGAGCCCTTGGGTGGCTACACTAGCTGTACCACTTGTAGTTCCACACTTGGAAAGCAGTACAGGTTCCAAAGCATGGGACTGTCCTCTAAAAGACCCTCACCCAGGGCCAGTGCAAGGATTTTTGGGTACACAGGCGAAGATGATTTTGGAGCCCCCTCTCCCCCAAAAGCATCATCACCTGTGTGCCTCTTAACACGCCTTTTGTTTCTTATCTTTTTTTAAATGTCTTAACCATTTAGTGTATCTATCCCCTATTTTTCCCCATTGTGTGTCTTACACCTCCCTTGTATATCTCTTACAACTCCCCTTTGTGTGTCTTACTCTCCCCAGCCCATTGTGTGTATCCTTCTCTCTCAGCCCCTTGTGTCTTTTACTCTAACCAGCTCCTTTGTGTGTTATCTTTCACCACCAGCCCGCCTGTCTCCCCCCAGCCCCTCTGTGTCTTTTTCCTCTTCTCCAGTCCCTCTGTGTCTCTTTCACACCCAGCCCCTTTTTTTCTACTCCCAAGCCCTTCTGTTTGTTGCTTTCATCCCCAGCCCCTCTGTGAACTTTCTCACCCCCAGGCCTACCTGTGTGTCTTTCTCCCCCCTCATGTCCCTCTGTGTCTCTTTCTCCCCACTCAGCACCCCTCCAAGTGCATTAGTGTTCCTCTCTCCTCCCCTCCATGTCCATTAGGGCCCTCTCCCCTACCCGTCCCTTAATGGTCCTCTCCCCTCCCCTCCCCTTCCTGTCCATTAGTGGTCCTCTTCCTTTTTCCAAAGTGTTCCTCTCCCCTCCATGGTTGGTGGCTATTTCATAATCAACAGAAGGATAACATCAGGGCCCTGATTTCATGCATCTGGCGTTAGATTTTAACAATATAGGTTTGGAAGCAGCTCTCAGACCCTGGCTTGCAAAATCTGGACATTGTTACTTACTCTCAACAATGGGCAGATTTTGCAGTCTGAATATCCTCATACAGCAGTGATCGATTTTGCCATATTCAGTATGGGGCCATTTAGACTTAAGCGAATAACCCTGCAAGTGTCTGGGAAGAGACCAAAGATAGAGACAAAAATTGAGAGATAAGTATCAAGCGTGTAAAGACTGGGCGTAAAACGTTTTGAGGCTGTGGGCATTTTGTAAGAGCAAAGGTTAAAGGCAGGTTGTGGTCTTTCAGGGTTTGTTTGGGCTCAAACCACAAATACTTTTGAAAAGTAGCAACTCTATTTAGTCAAAATATAATAGCATATAACAGCATAGCATATTATACTAGCACATATTAAGAATTAAACACCAACATCACTGACATTGTCAGTTGAAAGCCAGTGTGCAAATTGTAGGGCAAAATAATACTAATAATAATAACATTTATATTTTCAATTCATTTGGCCTGGGTGTTCAAAGTTAATTCAAAGTTAATTATAAACGTACTGTTCAGAGAACAAAACTTCCACTCATTGTGGAAATGTCAACCACAATCAAACATTATAAAACAATCTTACCTATTATTAGAGCTAAATATACTAAGTAATGCCTAATATTTACTTTGAAAGGACCTTTATAATGCATATATTTATACTTCCTGTAACCTCTCATGGTGTGGCCTAAGTGACTAATGAATAGTGTGTAATATGCTGGCCAAAGGTTTGTTGGTATACTTCTTTTATTTCATATGAGTTAATATTCTCTGTCCAGAGCACATTTAATGCAAATAATTATAATATTGTATTCATTTTATGCTACTAACCAGGCCTTAGAAGTGCAAGCAACAGTATACCCTGCTGGGGTGAAGCTCTACTTGCCTGGGCTAAATATTCATTTACCAACTACCAGTGCAGAGTGGAAATTTTGAGCCCTGAAATATCTACTAAAGTGCCAACTGTGATCATGGGAATCACTCATACAGTTGAAGTAAATTAAACCTATACATGATTAAGAAAACCCTTAGTCAATGTTCGATTTAGAACTCTACACAGCCAATGGGAGATATGCATAATAGTTAACTCCTTCTCAAATTGTATGCTTTCATTTTGCCGACTGAACTTGTGAATTTGTTATTGGCTATGAATTTCTGTGATATTTTCGGGAAAAATCGGTGGATAGCTAAAATTCTGTAATGCTTAAGTCTAATACTGGGGCTAAATAGGTCAATGTCAAGGACTGGAGCTCCAGCTCTGGCTATGAGGGAACCATGCTTAAGACGGTAGGGAGATTAAAAGATCTCCCTGCTCGGCCCTGTGCCCACTTACCTGCTCGGTCTGTGCCTCTATTGGATGCAGATCACTTTAAGAGTACCCTCGCAGCCCCTGGTGCTTCTTAGTCACTAAAAGCGACACAACCAGTGCTTTTAGTCTTTAACTGAGTTCTGAGACCACAGGAGAGCTCTTAAAGTAATCTGGAACCCGGTATTTGTGCAGACCAGAAAGCACCCCCATCAGACTACCAGAGATCCTGCCCACCAGCATACCCCCCATCGACCACAAGGCATTCTTTAAAGAATAGATCACCAAGGATTACATCCCTTCCTACCAAAAAGTAAGCATGAAAAATATTAAAAATCCCCTACACATGCACATCCACACACAACACAACTCTACTTACAAAATTCAGCCACTACACACACAAAACTCAACCAGCACACTCAATCTTCCCTTCCACATAAAACTCTCAACCTCCTCCACACGACGGACAGACGGACGGACAGACGGACAGACGGAAAGACGGACAGACGGACAGACGGACAGACGGACAGACAGATAGATAAAAGGCTAATAAGCAAGTTCTTTGTTGGAAACAAACACAGTGAGGGGGGTGCAAAATACACAGGAATATATACTTAGTAGTGTGAGACCTCCTGATCATCTGTAGAAAACAGTATAAAACACAAACATAGCATAATACTGTATAACAATACAATTTGATCAATGGCAGAGGTAATGGGTCAATCACACTTTTCAGAGCCTTTGGAAGTGGCTCTGGCTGTATCAGCAGTTGAATAATATAGCTTATTCAAGGCTACCAACACGACTCCTCGATATCCTTCTTTCCCAGTGGGTATCAATGAGACGATATCCAAAGAGGTAGTTTATAAGTTTTACTTCAAATCAAACAAATACAGTAAAATACCAGCTACAAGGGCTGAGAATGAAACAAACTACAAATCAAGTAACACTAACACGTTTCAACCTATTCTTTCTTTTTCAAAGTCTATAATGCTCTTCTTCCGGTGCTGGTTTTTAATCTGTGTTACCGTAAATTCATTTTCTCACCTTTCGGCGCTCTATGATTACAACTTATTACTACATATTATTTCGTCATTACGGCTTGCGTAGACATGATGACGTCAAAAGCGTCCCGGCGTGATAGTTGTGTCATCGGCTACAGCACACCCGGAAGTGGAACTATAATCAGTCTAGAAAACGCCATCTTCATATCGGGCGTGATTAGTCCATTTAATGAAAGTTCATTAACAATATGAATTAGACGGTAAAAGACTGAAATCAGGAAAACACAAAATATAACAACATCATTTAAGAAAACATATAAGTATAAAATACGAATCATATATATCACACACAAATTTATAATAAGAGAACAGATCTTTAAAAATACGTATTTAGATCTGCAAAAAGAATTAAAAGTATATAATAATAAAGGACATAAGAGGATATAAAAATAATGAACATAAAATAAGATTGAGAAATCCAAAATAATCTAAAAAATCTAAAAGGGTATAAATGTGCTATTAATTGAGCGCTGGCATCTCGAAGTCCACATTGAGCCCGCTGGGAGACAAGGTGTTTAAATTAGAAATCCACCTCATCTCACAGCGGCCCAACGCAGACTCGAGATTGACGCCTCTCCAATGATTTTTAACCAGCTGGGTACCAAAAAACTGGAGTCCAGTAGGATCATGGGAATTCAAAAAATTAAGGGATACATTGTGATTTAAAAAGCTTCTCCTAATATTATAAATATGCTCACGTATCCTTGTTTTTAAACACCTTAATGTTTTACCAACATATTGTAATCCACAAGAACATGTGAGCAAGTACACCACATTTTTGGAGTGACATGTAATCAAAGAATCTATATTATAATATTTTGATCCTATCCGAGACTTAAAGGTATCTATTTTTTTTATTATTTTTATCTTTCCAATTTCTGCATCCTATGCAGTCACCACAATAATAGAACCCTTTATTGGTATCTCTATATGAATTCAAAAAAATATTAGTACTGGGTACATTTACATAACTAGAGGTAAGTATCTGTCTCAGATTTCTTGCTCCTCTAAATAGTACTTTAGGTTTGTTCTCTAAAAAATTTATAATTTATTGGTCCGGTTGTAAAATACGCCAATTTTTATTCCGGATATTCTTTAATTGTCTTTGATCTGTATTATAATTAAAGATCAAAGGTATTGTTTATTTTCTTCTTTATTGTTTTTGATTTATATACAAGTAGAGATTCCCTATCTAGTTCCTGTATTTTTTTACATTTCTTCATCTAACCGATCTATATGATAACCACGAAACAGTTTTTTTACATTTCAGCTTAATTGTTAAATTTGTGTGTGATATATATGCTTCGTATTTTATAATTATATGTTTTCTTATATTATGTTGTTATATTTGATATGTTTTACTGATTTCAGTCTTTTACCGTCCCATTTATATTGTTAATGACCTTTCATTAAATGGACTAATTACACCCGATATGAATATGGCGTTTTCTAGACTGATCATAGTTCCACTTCTGGGTGTGCTGTAACTGATGACACAACTATCACGCAACACGTTGGGACGTTTTTTACGTCACCACGTCTACGTAAGCTGTAAGGACAAAATAATGCGGAAGTACTCACAGAGCACCAAAAGGTGCGAAAATTTATTTCCGTCAACACAGATTAAAAACTAGCACAGGGAGAAGAGCATTATACACTTTGAAAAAGCAAATAGCTTGAAATTTGTTAGTGTTACTTGATTTGTAATTTGTTTCATTCTCAGCCCTTGTAGCTGGTATTTTACTGTATTTGTTTGATTTGAAGTAAAACTTCTAAACTACCTCTTTGGATATCGTCTCATTCATACCCACTGGGAAACAAGGATATTTGAGGAGTCTTGTTCATAGCCTTGAATAAGCTTTATTATTCAACTGCTGATACAGCCAGAGCCGCTTCCTAATGCTCGGAAAAGTGTGAGTGACCCATTACTTCTGCCCTTGATCAAACTGTATTGTTATACAGTATTATGCTATATTTGTGTTTTATACTGTTTTCTACAGATGATCAGGAGGTCACACACTACTAAGTATATATTATTGTATATATTATTGTGTATTTTGCACCCCTTTTACTGTGTTTGTTTCTATCTATTTATGTAGTGTCTTTGGAGTTATTTTGAGACACTGGGGGTTGCTGCAATTACTTTTATTACTTAGCGCCAATCCACCTGTATTTTTTCTAGATCTTGGGTTAAATATCTTTTTCTACTTAGTTCTTTGTTAGCCTTAAAATATTATCAGTGTCACTGTACCTTTAAATGTTGCTCAATTCATGTGTGACATGAATTCTTTCACATTGACACTGTAAATCTTTGCCATTTTGGTGTCTAATTTCACCAACCGTTTTATATTTGTTCTATTATCATTAATACAATGAGATCAGAGCTTTTGTGGAATATAATCTTACTATCCTCACATGAGAAAGTACAAAGAGATGCCTTGTCACCTCTAGCATATTGTTCTAGCTGAAACATAATCTGAAAAGTAGAATGTTACTGAAATAACAAAAAATCCATACATTTTATTTGAAACAGTTCTTATATTGCTCTCTTATCCAGAGCACTTTACAATTTAAGAAAAGTATATATACTTGGGGGGGGGAGCGATGACGTAGGACGTGTACGCTGCACGGGAAGCGAACGCCCTTGCACGCGGCGATGCTGACACCCTAAGAGATTGAGCCGTAGGACGACCGGTTAGATGAGAGTGAGAGCTGAAGCCCGAAATTGTTGTTTAGCCGCCCTGGAGAGCGATCATTCTACTTACCCAGAGCCGCAAGGAAGCACAGGAGTGCCAGAGGAGTCTGGCCTCGAGGAGAACGAAAAGACGGAGCGGTGGATACTGATTACGGCCTGCATGAAGAAGTCTTGGTAAGCTAAATGCCTCTGACTGTGCCTTACGAAAAAATTTAAGTGCTATTTGGTGGGGTATGGAGCAGAAAGCAAAGGAACACCGTATAAATAATAATTTCGAGTGAATACTCGAGTGAATATTCCACACTAAGTATTTTTGAGGCACTAAGACCTACAATATATACAGATTTGGTATCACTCTGGAGGCAGTTGATTTTGTGGCACAAATACCGGCAAAAGAGGAAGAACGAAAAAGGGAAAAGGAAAAAAAAGGAGAGAAAAATTAAAGTGGCATTAACAAAACAAACAAGAAAAGTAATATCTGCCTAATTGGCGTAATTAATTATTTGTACGTCATTGGATTTCAATGCTTCCGGCTGGGAGCTCCAATGCTAGGCTACAATAATATGAAGAATTAAAGAAGAAAGGCATTTGTAAAGTATAATTTCCAAGTACGACATGTATGATATGACTGTTTCAGCAGAAATGGCTTATGAAAGCAATTGATACAATAGTGGCTAAAGTTATAAAGGACCAAGTGAACTTGGACTAAAGGATACAATAGCTGCTTAATGTTATAAAGGACCAAGTGAACTTGGACTAAAGGATCAAGAGAACTTTTCTTTTTTTTTTCTTCTCCTCTCGTTTTTCCATTTTCTCTCTTTTTCCTCCTGCCCAAGTGGCAGCCAAAGAAGGCATAATAACATAGGAAAAACGATGAGAGGGAGTATTGATGAAAAATTTAAAACGGTCACTACTTACAGAAATACTAATGTTATGCTGAAGGACTTGAGACTAAGGCTACATGCAGGGATTCCCAGCTCTTGACACTTGATATATTAAATAGGCACTGGGAATTAGGGTGAAAAATATATAATCGTAAAACTGCTATAAGGAAATTGATTTTACACAAATAATTTCAAACTACGGTTATGTAATTACTTAAATTAGGGTATTCAATGTTTAGAAAGTCTAACCACTATGGATAAACTGTTACTTAAAGGGGAGATTAATGTTTTTGTGTTCACAGTATCGAGAGTTTGTAAGTCAATAATGGAGGAAATGGTAATCTGTTAGAATTTGTATATATTGTAATATTTGTAGTGAAGGAATAAGAAATACACAAATTATTAGGAGCACAAGTTACTGTTAGTGAATTACCGATAGTATAAGAAGAGGTTGAGAAGGGGCTCTGAGGTTACAATCGACCTTAAATGGACAGTTCGTATACAAATATTACATTTAAGATGAGAGATTTGATATTTAAGCTAAACACTGAGACTTTTAGCCTCGACAACTCCAACTATAGCTACAGTATGATAATTGTTAGGTTTAAATTTGAAATGGGTGTTAGAAGGCAAAGTACAGATAGTAGAATCTAATTTTATAAATGGTGTATAGGAAATTGATTGTGAACGAATAGGCGCAACTAAGGATAGGAAAATATAGATGGGTATAGTATGATACTTATTGATTGGAAAGCTTAATCACTAGGGATTATTTGACACATATAATGGTTTATTAATGGTTTTGTGATCACAGCACTATGAATTTACTAGACACTAAGTAGTAATGGATATATGATAGAAACTATATTAAAAGCAACTGTTCACGTATGAATTAAGAGTAATATAATTATTCACTAGAAATAGAAGAACATAGTATGAGAGGTATGTAGCTGGAGAGGATGGGCAGAGGCGAGGAGGAGGGGATGGAGGAAGAAGATGAGAGGGAAATCGGTATAAGATAGATTATAATTAGTAGAGAGAGAAAGTTATGGTAGAATGTGTAGTTTAAAAAAAAAAAACTAAATTTTTGTATTTTTATTTTTATTTTTCTTGGTATCTAAGAATGTGCGCTCGACAAACCGGGAAGGGAAAAGGAAAAAAAGGAAGGGAAAAGGAAAAAAACTGGCTTAAAATATTTTCTAGGTGGGGTAGCTCAGCATCAAAATATTGATCTGGAATAGGATCTACTTGGGGGTTCTGTGAAAAAAGGTATATCACAGGTCCATCCACACTTCCTTTAAGGGATGTCTATTTTACATCTGTTGTTGCTATATGTAAATGTTATATGTTTTTTTGTATGTCTTAAGTTGACGCAGTCTGATACGAAATATAAAACTCAATTATATATGCTAGAAGTTAAGAAAGATAAAGATATCCACCCTGTCGGGGACTTAGGCCTAAGTGGGCAGAAAGCGGAAAGCGGAAAAAGAAAGCTAAAGTAAAAGTAGGACACGATGCATATGGTTAATGTTGTTTCAATTAATGCGCACGGCCTGAACTCTCCACAGAAAAGGAAATTGTTATTTGAACATGTAAAAAGGGAAAATGCGCAAGTTGTTGGTATTTAAGAGACCCATTGGTGCAGAGTCGATGAGGGATGTGAAGGACTTTTATGCAATTGCCTATATGCTTCAGTTTAATTCTCTCCCTGCTATTTTAAGGTCTATATTGTTCGGTTCCAAATGTCAAGAATGAATGTATTTTAAAGTGTTTTATGTCTTTTTGTAACCATGTGGTTAATGGAGTCTGCCTCTAGCCCTGTATGTGGAGGCTGACTCCGTATGTGTAGTACAGGTATAACTGGCTGTTGTGTGAGGGTAATTAACGTTTGATGCAGAGAGTGTAGGTCTCATTCCCGCTTCTATCTGACATGCAGTAGTTGAATGGCTTTGCCCAAGCGAAGCATACTAAGGGTACAGTGGTTGCCTAAATCCTGGCTATTCTTAGTATATGTACTTATATGTTACAGGAGGGACTAGTACAGCGTATCAGGATAGTCTATCCGCTAATCATATTTCCCTGCATATTGGTGTATTATTTAGCTCTGCATGTCGGTATAACTTAAGCTAGACTGTAGGTAAGCATGCTGTAGAGTAGGTGTGCCCCTGGTCGCATTATTAGTAGCACGTTACATTGCAGCATCATAAGTTAGCATAAAGAGGGTCAGCAAAGATGAAAATCAAAATATAAAATACAGTATTTCAATAGTTTAGGTTCTCGTTTAAGTGGGTTAGCGAGGTGCACATGTCTGGTAAGGGTAAATAGAGGAGTGACATAGAGACAAATTATGACATGTGCAATCATTGATTGAACACGGCTTTACAATGTAGTATATGTTAGGTTGATTCTATCCTATCACTTGTCTGGCTAGGCTAGGAATAAGTGGTTGCATATTGCGCTAGACTTAAACCAGAAATAAACCTACATGCATGTGTGAAGATACTACAGATGGTTATAGATTTGAGGTGTTCTAAGCAAAGGAAATAAAAATAAAAGTGGATGCATTCAAAGGTATAACATGTAAGCAAGGTAAAGCTGACTGATACCCTGGCTACACTTGGTTTAGTATGATTCCACACAGGACATTTAGCCAATGCCACTTAGAGTCCAAGTCTGATGAGGTAGCTTGGTATCGGATTCTGCCCCACCTTCCTGCCCTGTCTGTACGCGGCATCGAACCTGGAAAGATGGCGATCTCCATGGGCCGACATTCTTGTGTGCCAGGCAGCTTAAGGGGACTGCCTCTGGGTCATGCTGCTCCCGCTGAGGGAGTCCGGATCTCTGTGGTCGAGGTGGGTAGTAGCGTCCATGCTGCTGGGTTTGTCGGAGGAGCGGTGCCTGCCGCTGTGGCTTCTTGCGCCTTCTCGCTTTGTTAGCCGTGCAGGGGTGGTGGTGGTTGTGCATATGCTTGCCGCTTCGTTTAGTAGGATGACCCCCGGGAACCACTTGGCTTTTAGCAGGCGTATAGTGAGACTCACTGGGTTGCTCTCCGTCCCGAGATTCATTTGGAGTCGCTTCAAGAAGAGCCTCCAGTTTGGCCCAGAAATCAGCAAAGGTTGCATCCAGTCGCTCCAGCACATACTCAGCCGCATCTCCTCATGTCTCCATGGGCTGATGCAGACTCGGCTGGTGTAGCAGAGGCCCGGCCGCCATCTTGGGTAGGACAGCCGTGATCAGGCGTCGTGGTGTGATCGCTGTGTAGGGTCGACAGAGGTGCCAGCTAGTGGATACCGGGATAACCCCCGCCGGTCCAGAGGGGGGGGGGGAGAAGATAGCTTTGTTCACCGGGACCACTTAGCAACTGACGGAGCTCGGAGAGCGGCCGTCTCTCCAGAGCTCAGGCTTGTGTAGGCCGCTGGCCACTATCAGGGTGTACCGGGTCCAGAGAGGCTCACAACGAGTATCCTCCGGTGCACCGAAGGCCCCTTGGCAATATGGGTGCGTATTGCGGTCTGGTTGATGGGTGGCCCGGGTGTAAATCCTAATTTATTGGGGCCAGATGCAGGAGCTCTTGCAGAGCACGTCTGGCTTCCTTGGCAGTCAAGCTCCGCCCCCCGTGAATATGTAATTTTTATGTGAATGTGATGTATGGTTTTATAGTTATGAATGTTAGGTAAAAAGTATGTTAAACTGTAAATGTTCTGGCCAGCAGATAATTGAGCTATGTATATTGCTAAAACTCAATTATCTAGCCTGGCCCAGAGGAGGAGTTTTGTGTTGCATAAATTGTGAGTTCTGTGTGCCAGTAAATCAGTCTTGTTCCAGCATTAAGTTTTGGCTCATGTGTGGATTATTCGGCGATTCCAGGGATATTTCTACTTGTGGAATATTGGGTGATTTTACTTTTATGGGAAGAAGGGAATGCTTGACGGGGATATTTTCTACTACCGTCACAACTGGTGGCAGCGGTGGGATTTTCCCTTCTACTTTCCTTTACACCAGGATTCCAAGCAGACACTGGGAACAGTGAATGGAAGGCTGGTACACCCTGCTTAAAAGAAATACACTGAAAGAACTACTGGAAGTCCGTGGAAGGATTGCTAGCAACAAAACCAAGCAGAATTAATGGAGCTAGACCAGGAGAACTTGGTTGCAGCAACGCCAGCAGTACAAGAGATGGAGACACCAGTGATTCAGGAGGAGTAATCACCAGCCAACAAGGCAATGAGAGAGAAGCTAGCATGGTTCGGTCCGAACCCAACGGCGGATGTGGTGCTGAAAGTGATGAACCTGTTAGCGGAGGAGGCTAAACAAATAAGAGACGCAAAGCTACAGTTAGAACTGGCAGCAGTCCAACAAGCAGCCACACGTTCTCCAAACAGTGAGTACAGCACAGCAGACACAAGGAAGATTCCGTTTAGCGCTTTTAAAGCTTTTAATGAAGAAGACTGAAATTGATAATTACCTGGCAGATTTTGAGCGACAATGTAACCTGCACCGAATAGATAGAGGAGAGTGGGTTTCAATATTGGCCGGCAAACTGTCAGCAAAGCTTCTGATGCTTTCCGGACCGTGCCAGAGCAGGAGATCCATAGCTACGCCAGGGTTAAAGAAGTGCTCCTGGCTCGTTATGCAGTAACCCCAGAGTCCTACCGACAAAAGTTCAGGGACTCACGCAAAACCACGAAAGACTCTTACGTGGAATGGGCATGCCAGTTATCCCTGTCGGCCTCTAACTGGGTTAACAGCAGCCAGGCCACCACCGCAGAGGACATTTTGCAACTAATGCTCCTGGAGCAATTTTACGATAACATCCAGACGGATGTCAAAGACTGGGTGAGAGATCGCAGGCCCATGACTCTACCAGAGGCCGCTAAGTTGGCGGATGAATATGCGGATACCCACAAGACAAACCCAGTCACGCCACGGGTACAACCTCCACGACCAACGGTGCCCTACCACCCACCAGCCGCTAGATACCGACCTCCTAACAGACCGGTGACATCTAACCCTCGCTATCCACCCCAGGAGGACAAGGAACAACGCTGCTTCCGGTGCCAAAAGGTGGCTCACATCAAGCAGAATTGCCCCATGGACAACAACACCAGGTCAAATTGGTCTCGACCTGGTTACCGCCCATCAGCAGCAGCCCATTGTGTAGACTCGGCTTGGGATCCCCAGGAGCTGGGTCAGGAAGAACCATTGGGCACCCTTTATGAAGCCCTCATGGTACAATCTGTTATTACGGACAACAGGAAACACCATTGTCAGCTGGTCATGGATAACGGAAAAACCGCCCGGGGATTAAGAGACAGTGGGGCGACCATCACGTTGGTACAAAGACACCTTATTAAGGCATCAGAGAGACCGGGGAAATCAATTGCTGTGAGAGTGGCAGGGGGGGCAGTATACCGTATTCCTACTGCACAGGTACACCTAGACTGGGGTGCGGTAGCTGGCAATGTTCATGTGGGCGTCATGAAAGACTTACCTTCTGAAGTCATCTTGGGCAACGACATTGGCCCCCTGACTTCGACGTTTGCCTCTACCCCCGCTCAGGAGGCCCACGCAGTAACCACCAGAGCACAAAGTCGTGCTGCCGAGAGCCATCCGCTTCCTACTGAGACCCAGGTAAGCCAACCCAACCTACCCTTGACTGTAGAACCCCTACCCTGGGACACCCCAGAAGACTTTGGGCGGGAGGTGACCAGAGACCCTTCCCTCAGAAAGTATCGAGAGAAAGCCAGGAGGGGCCAAGGGGGGTTGGAGAAGGAGCAATTTATCTGGGAGAAAGGCCGCTTGTACAGGCTCACCGAGACCCGGGGTAATGCACCAGGGCCTAAGCAAAAACGCCAGCTGGTAGTTCCCCGGAAATACCGGCAGGAGTTGTTGAGGATTGGGCACGACGTACCCTTGGCAGGCCATTTGGGAATACGCAAGACAGGGTATCGGATAACCCAGAACTTCTTCTGGCCTGGCGTATCCGACGACGTCAGAGCGTATTGTCAAACGTGCGAGGTATGCCAACGTATAGGTAAAAAGGGAGACCACCCAAAGGCTAAACTAGCTTCCATGCCCATTATTGAAGAACCGTTCACAAGGGTAGCCGTGGACATTATAGGGCCCCTGGCCCAACCTAGCCATTCCGGCAAGCGGTATATACTCACCATAGTAGACTACGCCACCCGTTACCCCGAAGCGGTAGCTCTCTCGAACATACAGGCTGAGACCGTAGCAGAGGCCCTAGTTAAAGTATTTTCCCGAGTAGGCTTTCCCAAGGAGGTTCTGTCCGACCAAGGTACCCAATTCACGGCCGAGATAACCCAGCAGATATGGAAAACCTGTGGAGTTAAATCCCTGACTAGCTCCCCATACCACCCCCAGACTAATGGCCTGTGCGAGCGCTTCAACGGAACGCTAAAGCAAATGTTGAAGTCGTTCACCGGGGCGTACAAGGATTGGGAGCGATTCCTGCCACACCTTCTCTTTGCCTACCGAGAGGTGCCGCAGGAATCAACCGGATTCTCACCCTTCGAACTTCTCTATGGGAGGCGGGTGAGGGGGCCCTTAGATCTCATCAAGGATCACTGGGAGGGGCAGACAGATATTGAGGGGACCCCGGTTGTACCTTATGTCCTGGAGCTGAGGGGCCGCATGGAGGAATTAGCCCAGACAGTGCGAGAGAACCTCCAGGCGGCCCAACAGCGCCAAAAGGTATGGTATGACCGACGGGCTAGGCACCGGAGCTTTCAGATAGGCCAAAAGGTCATGGTATTAAGGCCGGTCCGAACAGACAAGCTCCAGGCCGCCTGGCAGGGCCCCTATAAAGTTATAGGACAGATATGCAACACTACCTACACGATAGCCAGCTGCGAGGATGAAGATGTGAAACGAACCTTTCACATCAACATGCTCAAGGCCTATCGGGAATGGGCAGAGGAGGTAGCCGCTATCTGTGCACCAGCAGGAGAAGACACAGAGACCCTACCCCTTCCCGACCTATTGGGCAGTAACGAAGGGATGACCCAGATAGAGAAAGTCCAACTAGGTGAACAGCTGGAGCTGCAAGAGCGGGCTCAAGCTGTCCGCTTACTAAAAACAAAACAGGTCACATTCTCTCAGGAGCCTGGATACACACTCCTAGCCATACACAAGGTAGAGACTGCAGGACAGGCACCCCTGAGACAGCCTCCCTACCGTATCCCCGAAGCAGTCCGGGAAGGGATGCGGAAGGAAATAGATGAGATGCTTCGGCTAGGCATAATCGAACCCTCAGAAAGTCCTTGGGCCTCGCCGGTAGTCTTAGTGCCAAAGAAGGATGGGACAACCCGCTTCTGTGTAGACTACCGGCGCCTCAACGACAAGACAGTTACGGACGCCTATCCGATGCCACGGATGGACGAGCTGCTTGACCGTATCTCTGCAGGGAAGTATCTGACCACAATAGACCTATGCAAGGGATATTGGCAGATTCCCCTAGCAGAAGATGCCATACCCAAGTCGGCCTTCATCACCCCGTTCGGTCTATACCAATTCCGAGTTATGCCATTCGGGATGAAGAACGCCCCGGCCACCTTCCAACGGATGGTGGATCAGTTACTTGGGGGTCTCCAGAGCTTCGCATGCGCTTACCTGGATGACATCGCCATCCACAGCGATACATGGGAAGCGCACCTAGAGCACGTAGGGGTAGTATTAGATAGGATCAGGGGGGCCGGGCTGACCCTGAAACCCGACAAATGTCATTTGGGTATGGCAGAGGTACAATATTTGGGCCACCGAGTAGGATGTGGTAAGCAACGGCCGGAGCCGGCTAAGATCGAGGCCGTTGCCAATTGGCCCACTCCCCACACCAAGACACAAGTCATGGCTTTCCTGGGCACAGCCGGCTATTACAGACGCTTTGTACCCGACTATAGCGCCCTGGCCAAACCCCTGACCGACTTGACCAAAAAGAAGTTACCCCGACAAGTCCTGTGGTCCCCGGAATGCGAGGTGGCTTTCCAAGCACTAAAGACTGCTCTGGTTAATGCTCCAGTGTTGGTTACCCCAGATCCTAACAAAAGATTTATTGTCCACACAGACGCTTCAATGTTTGGACTGGGGGCAGTACTAAGCCAGATCGGGGAGGATGGAGGAGAGCACCCGGTGGCATACCTGAGTCGGAAGCTGTTACCAAGGGAGGTCAGTTATGCCACCATTGAAAAAGAGTGTTTGGCTTCAGTATGGGCACTCAAAAAACTCACACCTTACCTTTATGGCCGGGCTTTCACTCTCATCACTGATCACAACCCCTTGGTGTGGCTTAACCGGGTTTCAGGGGACAACACCCGGTTGCTACGCTGGAGCTTGGCCTTACAGCCCTATGACTTTACGATTCATTATCGCCCAGGCAAGCAAAACGGGAATGCCGATGGATTGTCACGCCAAACGGATTTAACCTCGGACTAAAAGCTCTGAACCCGTCAACCCTACTGGACCAGGAAAGGTCCAACCGAGTTGCCGGAGCAGGGAGAAAAAGGGGGGCCATTGTGAAGGACTTTTATGCAATTGCCTATATGCTTCAGTTTAATTCTCTCCCTGCTATTTTAAGGTCTATATTGTTCGGTTCCAAATGTCAAGAATGAATGTATTTTAAAGTGTTTTATGTCTTTTTGTAACCATGTGGTTAATGGAGTCTGCCTCTAGCCCTGGATAATTGAATTACTTCCCCCTTTGTCTCCAGGATAGAGGCCTCTATAAAATCTGCTTAAGCCAGATTTAGCCATGCTGACAGGGGTTTTAAAAGATACTTTATTAACTTTTGAACCCCTGGTCTGATTCATGCCATTTTTTAATATGTTGTTCCCCTGAATGGATTGATTGTGAATATGTAATTTTTATGTGAATGTGATGTATGGTTTTATAGTTATGAATGTTAGGTAAAAAGTATGTTAAACTGTAAATGTTCTGGCCAGCAGATAATTGAGCTATGTATATTGCTAAAACTCAATTATCTAGCCTGGCCCAGAGGAGGAGTTTTGTGTTGCATAAATTGTGAGTTCTGTGTGCCAGTAAATCAGTCTTGTTCCAGCATTAAGTTTTGGCTCATGTGTGGATTATTCGGCGATTCCAGGGATATTTCTACTTGTGGAATATTGGGTGATTTTACTTTTATGGGAAGAAGGGAATGCTTGACGGGGATATTTTCTACTACCGTCACAAGGGAAAATTCAGTTTTAAAGATTTTCCTAGTTCAGTCTGTTCCTCTTTTAAAGATAAAAAAAAAAGAAGGGAGTAGCTATTTTTTTTTCATTGAAAATAAAGGTCTCTATAAACCATACGAAAACTGATACAATGGGTAGATGGATTATTCTTATATGTACAATAGAAGATCAACTTTATACAATAGCTAATATCTATTCCCCGAATAATTCTCAGATTCAGTTTCTATATACATTTTTTGCACAATTAGATACAATTAAGCAAGGCCGTACTATAGTTATGGGCAATTTTTGGTAACGGACCCTAATTTAGATAGAAGGTCTGAAAAGACTAAAACTCCTTCGAGGAATGTTATTAACCAAGCTAACAAATTCCGTAATATAATCCAAAATGAAGCCCACTTTGACTGTTGGAGGATATTCCATCCCACAGAGAAAGATTTCACATGTTTTAGTAAGACTCACTGTTCGGATTCAAGAATAGATTTTATTTTTGGAGACCGTAGTTTGTTAGAAAATGTGAAATCTACGAATATAATTACGGTTACTTGGTCTGATCACAATATGGTGAAAATACAATTGAAGAATAATTTCATAAAGCAGAGACCAGATTGGAAATTAAATGGCAAGTTATTAATTTCTAAAAGTAATAGGGAACAGATTGCAAAGGCAATAGATTTGTATTGGTTGGATAATGATAATAATGAAGTTTCTTCTGCTATAAAATGGTGCGTATTTAAAAGTGTTATAAGGGGACACTTAATCAGCTTAGAAGCCCAGGCTAAGAAAAACAGGCAGGAATCTCTGTCAAGTCTATATATCGAATTAAGCGAATGCTATAAAAAAATTATTGCTGCACCCGAAAAAACTATATCGAATCAAATTAGGTCTATAGAAAATAAAATAAATGAAATTTTGATATCTAAAATATATAGAAATTTACAGTATATGAAAAGAAATTATTATTATAGGGGGAACAAGGCAGATTAAGTCCTTACTAATAAAGTTAAAAATCAACAAAAAAATACATGAATTACAAAAATAAAACAGGGAAATTAAACAATACTGGATCCTAAAAAAATTGGAGCGGTATTTAGAGATTATTATCATAAATTATATAATCTACCGGTTACATCATCTCAAGAGGATATAAATAATTTTTTCTTGAATATCCACCTCCCTAGGCTAAATGATTCTCAATTAGATCAATTGAACACAGATCTCTCTCTCCAAGAAGTTATTGAATCTATTGATGCTATGAAAAAAAATAAAGCGCCAGGCCCAGATGGGTTCACAGACTCCTTTTTTAAAATTTATAAGGACAGGGCGGCTCAGAGTATGGTAGATTGCTATAATTTAGCGATGGATACATGCAAACTACCAAAAGAAATGTTGGTAGCTGATATTCTCCCTATTTTAAAAAAACAATAAAAATCCAGAAGAAATAACTAACTATCGGCCAATAGCCCTATTAAATAATGACTATAAAATGTATGCCTCAATTATTGTTAAAAGAATTAAGAATATAATCTCCTCTTTGATTGCAGAAGATCAGGTGGGTTTTATACCAGGAAGGATGTCTTCTAATCATATTAGGAAGATTCTAAATATATTTACAAAGATTCATGTGAGTAAAACACCATTCTTTACGATGGCCTTAGATGGAGAAAAGATGGAGAAAAGGCATTCGATAGGGTGGGTTGGAATTTTATGCAGTCCACTTTAAAAGCTTTTGGGTTTTCAGGTCAGATCCTTCCGGCAATTATGGCCTGTTACTCCTCACCATCGAGGAGGATTGTTGGGGAGGGGGGATTAAGTCTGGTTTATGATATCGAATGGCACCTGTCAGGGTTGTCCTTTATCACTACTTTATATTTTAACAGCCGAACCCTTGGCATATGAAATAGGAAAAAATTCTGAAATAACAGGTTTTAAAAAGTGAGATAAAAATTTCAAGATAAGCCAATATGCTGATGACACATTATTAATGTTAACCAACCCAATCAAGTCAGTGCAAGTAATTGCAAGTTGTCATGCAAGTAATTGAAAGTTATAGTAGTTATATGTCAAATTACAAACTTAATGTTCAAAAAACGACGGTATTACCCTTCTATATGCAAGAAGAAGATTACCAATATTTAAATGAACATTATGCCTTTAAATGGGAAAAAAGGGGATTTGTGTACCTTGGGATCAATATAGTGAGAGATCCAGAGAATATAATGAAGGCCAATGTAATCCCTCTGATTAGAGAATGCATGCATTCTCTAAAACAGTGGAATTCTCTGCAGATATCTTGGTGGGGTAGGGTCAATTTTATCAAGGCATATGTTTTTCCTAAATTTATTTATTTACTGAGGATGATTCCGTTACAGATTCATCCTCAATGCCTCAAACTCAAAAATAAAATATTTAGAGACTATATCTGGCTTGATAAGAAGCCCAGAATAGGGCAGGATCTCCTATTTATATTTGAAGCACAAACAAGGAGGTATTGGTTTTCCAAATATCTTCCTATATCATCAAGCAGCCCAGTTGATGCATACCCTACCCTTAATTAAACAGGATAGAATTTCACAAAATTGGTTCAAAATAGAGGGAGAAGATATTACAGACCCATATATTGTCGGGCTACTGTGGCCTACAAGAAATAATATTGGAAATAAAAATACAAGATGCTTAACCGATAATCTGATAACTAGACCTCTTGTAAAGTTTTGGACCTACTTTAAAAACCAACTAGAATTAAGACATAAAATACTACCTGCTTTGTCTTTTAAAAGCCTGGAGATGTGGATGGAAAATTTAGACACGACAGAATGGACTGGGCATGGGATTAAAAAATTAGCAGATATATTAGAGGACAGGAGGATTATTTCCTTCGCCGAGTTACGGAGAGTCTTCAGTATTTCATATACAAAGACTTTTAATTTTATTCGGATAAAAAGTTTTTTGCAAAGTTCCCTAGGTAGTATAACAAAGTCATCCCCAATATCTAAATTAAATGAATTAATAGACTCAGAGAAAAATGCAAAAATATTAACCAGATGTGTTGAGATTATGAAAAGTATAAAATCCAAAATCAAATGGGAAAGAGATTTATCAATAAAAATCAATATAAAGGAATTGAGTAGGGCTCTCCAAACAGAGTACTCCACGGTGCATTGTTTAAATATTAGGGAAGCTCACTTTAAGCTTCTAAATAGATGGTACATGACACCAAATAAGATTCCGAAATTCTCAAAGGAAGAGATTTCCAGATGTTGGAGATGTGGGAATGAGGGTGCGAATGAATTACATATATGGTGGGATTGTGCACCAATTAGGGAAGCCTGGGATACATTTTTGGTCCATATAAATAACCTTTTGGATATCACGCACATCTGGACTCCAGATATTTTGCTTTTACATTTACATTTTCCGCAATTAACTAAAGATAAGAAATGTTTGTTGATCCATGCTTGAATGGCTTTTAAGATGTCCTTTGCAAAAAACTGGAAAAAGACATCAGTTGATTCATGGCAGCATATTAAGGCAATCATTATAACTCAATGTAAAATGGAAAGGGGTATAGCCTCTAATTTTTTTTTTTTTTTTTTTAATTCTTTATTTTTGTTGTGCATTTAGGGTACATGTGCTTCAACAGTGCCACAACATCAGATACTAGCAATTCAAGATTTAGACAACATATGGCATAGGTCAGTAGTGCACACATTTTTATAATAATAAACATGCTTGCAAGGAACTCAGCACAGGTTATGTACTTCAAAGGATAACAGTGTATGGGTCGTGTCCGTCTATGATTGGTAACGTGTGTTTAGGGTAGGATGTACACTGGTGTCAGCGTGGGATGAACGCTTGTGTAGGTGAGCAGTTACTGGCGAAAAGCTTGGGTGGTATGAACCTGTTTGTCCTTGTCCCGCTTCTCCCGTGTGGTAAGAAAAGAATGGGTACCTGCTGTAGGCGAACTGTAATGTAAAAGGCGATACATGACGTCGCCAGGTGGTCGCTGCCGGGTACCATTACGCCTATCGCCATTGTTGGCCGGGTTGTCGCGTCTGGTAGGTAAGCTGTGGGTGTTCAATTAGGAACATGCTCAGTTAAGGTCAGCTGCGCCTATGTGTTGGGTCGTCACCTTATCGTCAGTGGGCTGTTGGTTGAGTGGATGTTGCCTCCAGTGGTGTGGCGTGTGTTTGTGTCGTCTTTAAGTCGAACATGTAGGCTATAGGCATACATTGAAAAGTAGAAACATAAACGAAAATACAGGAAAATGATCAAGCAATAAAACATACCCCTCAGGTGATAGTGTGTACTACATAGCAGCCTCTAAGGCCGCGCCTGTCGGTGTGCTAAGGCTCTAGTCTGAAGTTAGGTTGACAATATAGTAAGTGAGTATACTAGAAACTGTGGACCTGTATAAGATTGACCTAGGCGTAAATATAGACTAGTGTATATTACAAGAGCCACACTGGTGGTGAATAGGGGCATACATGGGCATGTACGTTTAGCAGACATAAGTTGATACAAAGAGCCATTGGCTCGTTGTAGGTCATGCGAAATGATAAGGTCAGCGTAAAGTTTAACCATAAACGAAAATACAATAATACAAAAAATACAAAAAATTAACCCCCTCGTGTAATGGTATGTGCTACATGGTAGCCTCTCTGGCCGCTCCTGTCAGTGAGCCAGTGCTCTAATCTGAAGCTAGGGCCCTCCTGACAGTGAGTGAACAAGCTTGCAACCATAGACATGCATAGTATCGACCGGGGCCTCAGTATCAACAGGTGTGGATTATAATAGCCGCACTTGTGGTGACTAGGGGTAGGCAAGGGCACACAAGATAAGCCGACATATAGAGGTACATAGAGTCAATGGCTCGTTTAGGACATGTGAAGTTTCAAGGACCGTTTTTTTCGGTGCCGACAGTAGCGAAAGAGGCCCGCGCACAGGCCATTCCCAGCTGATGGGTGTCAGGGCAAGAACCAGAAAAGTCAAAAATTAAATATAAACGATTGGGAGTAGAATTAAAAGTAAGAGTGTTGTGGTAAGTGCCTAGAAGTCACCAGAGTTTCTGCATGGGCCTGTCCACGTATTCTCCATGGGGTAAAGGCGTCATGTCGCCCGGGTTCGGGTGCTTTTTCATAGCGTTAGGTACCTGTGGTCCGTGTCCTTGGGTTTCTGGTGTCCATGGTGTTATAGTATTGTGTATCGTGTCCTTTCCAGGGCCAAACAGTGGGTCCAAGACTCCATTGGGTGGGGTGTCTCTGGCTTTAGGTCGTAATTGTTGCATACGCATCTGGCGTAGAGTGCTGGGGGATGAATGGGGTGATCCGGTTTGGGTCCCAGATATGGGTGCGGCTTGGGGAGCCGTTGTCGTCGGTGGTTATTACCGCTTGGGGTAGCGAGTCCGGAGGTAGGCCCAGGTCCGTCAGGAATGCCGGTGCGTCCCGGATGTCCCGAATGGTAAGCATGTTGGATCCTCTTTGGACTGTCAGTGCCCTAGAGGACCGCCAGCGGTAGTCGATCCCTTGGGTCCGGAGCATCGAGGTGACTGGTCTGAGCGACCTGCGCCAGGCTAGGGTGCCAGCGGACAGGTCCGTGTAAAATGAAAGGTCCATGTTTTCGAAGCGAAAGGGGGTTTTGCCCCTGAGGGAAGATAGCATTGCCACTTTCTCTCCGTTGTTGCGGAGGGTCAGAATGACATCTCCCGAGGCCGCAGCTGGAGCACTTTTTGGCTTTGGGACTCTAAAGACCTTCGTTGGAGCGATCTTTGCGGTTTGTCTTTGTGGGAGCACGGCTGGTATCAGGCGCTCCATGAGTTTAGGCAGTTCAGCCTCTGGGACGTCCTCTCGTACTCCCCTGATCTTTATGTTCGAGGCTCGCTTGGCGTCCTCGAGTACCGCGAGGCGGTGCTCGTAGTGCTGAGTCTGCTGTTGCAGGGCTTGTACAGTGTGTTGTAGAGTAGTAATACTCTGGGCCTGGGCTTGTGCAGAGCCCTCGAGTTGTGAGATGCGTCCTGTCAGGCCTTGCAGATCGGCGCGGAGCGCTGTGACATCGTCATGGATGCTGCATTTCAGGTCCGCTAATAATGCCTCCACATCTCCCCTATTGTAAGTCCCGGGGTGGGCTTGTGTGGCATCAATTTCTTACCCTTTCGCCCCATGATGTCTTGGGGTGCTTGCTTGCTTGTTAGGGTGCAGAGGAGGGGGTTGGTTCAGACTTTTCTCCGTGTTTTAAGCTCGGAGCTCCCTTTGATGGCGTCCGTTCGCTTCAGCGCTCAAACCGGAAGCCGGTATAGCCTCTAATTTAAGTATCAATGTACGTCAATATGAGATCTGGGATAACTGGATAAAGGTCCTTGAGAGGTCAACATTGGAAAGAGTACTTTGACATTAGATATGAATTCTAGGAATGGGGGAATCTATTATGAATTAAGAGTGGCATAAAATATAAGATGAGTGATAAAGAAAGAAATGTCAACTTTATTGTTTGTTTATTTGTTTATTTGTATATGAGTAGTGTTGGAAGTGAGGGACATCTGGCTCCCGGCACCTTCACCTCTACTGATGTTTCTTGGAGAGTAGTAATATTGTATAATATTATTGTTGATATACAAGTCTTGGAACAATATATATATATACTTCTTTGTGTTTATGTATGTAAACAATATACTATTTTTTTGTGTATGTACAATATTTTATAAAAAACAATAATAAACAAATTATAAAAAAAAATAAGTATATATACTTAAAGAACCACTTAAAGAACAACAAAAGTTACATCCCCTGATAGCCCCGATCTGGGTGACCAACATATCCAAAAATCACCCAGATCGGTTCAGGCGTTCAGGAATTTCCTGGAAGTCATAATTTGACCAACCACAGGCATGGTCCCATGCCCAAAACAGTTCCGGAGAATCAGGGCTTGCGGTCGGTCTAGTTCAGTAGTTTAAAAAAGCCGAACAAACTACCCAACATAGTCAATGTTCTTACCCTGGAGCTTGTTCACCTTGTTCGTGGGGACGTTTCCACTGAACAGTGCCCTTCTAAGCTGTGTAGAACTGAACGCAGGCGATCCTTTAAGTCAAGCAGTGTTCAGGAGTTTCTGTGTCTGAAACAGTTCCATGAACTCGATGACCAAACACTGCTGCCTGTGTTCGCGGGAACAAGATGTCCACCACCTCGTGGTCATTCATGCGAACAGCGGCAACCCAGACGAATACTTAGAACACTGCGGTGAAAAGTGTTACAAACTGTCAATTAGGCTTAATAAGTTCCCGGGTGGTCTCTGGTTCGTGTGCTTGTTTGGTTCCCGAACCAAATATAAAATCCCACAAACCAAGTCTGTTCACATAGTTTTTAAAGGGCCCCTAGTCTTTTGGCAGGAGGCTGGCAAGCAGGCCCCTCCAAGAACACGTAGCAGAGGCATTTCTGCCAAATTCATTGTCCTATATGCATACCTAACACGAAATTAAGTCTAACATTTTTTTTTTAAATGGAAGTAAATGTTTTACAAAATCACAGGTTTGGTTTGAATATTTCTTTACATTTTTTTTATAATTCTTTATTTTTGTTGTGCATAAAGAACATATGTTCCTACATTGCCACAACAGCAGGGATAGGCATATAATGACATTTAGATACTAAGGTATGGCATAGAAAACAAAAGCACATTTTTTTTTTATAAGTAATACAAGTAAGTCAGTCATGTCTAGATGCTATAGATGCTAAATTTGTCAAAAGTGGTATCACAGGTGGAGTGTGAAATAGACATGTAATGTGTGATATAATTATGTCAATAAATATAGTTATGCTAACATTACAAGCTTCATGTGAAAGAGAATACATCAGTATCAACAGCAGCACTGTCAGGCAAGTGAGCAAATAACATTTGACATCAAATTAGCACAGTGACTTAAAATAAAATAGAACTGCAGACTTGTAAACTAAATGATGCTGTATGTGTGGAGCATATTGACAGTAGTGCACTCTATTGAGTCAGCCAATGCCGGCTTTCAGGAAATCTTCACATGCAATGCAGTGACCTCTCCATTCTGCCTCTGAGGCCCACCCCTCCAGCTCCGAATTTCTGCAGTAAACCCAGATAACTAGGGATGTGCAAAATTTGGTTTGGTTCAGAAATTCGGGTAAGAAAAAGAATTTGGCACTTCTGTTCAGTTCGGCACTTCTTAAATTCGGGACTTCAGCAATTTGGGACGCCGGCACTTCGGTTCGGCACTTTGGCAATTCGGGACTTCGGTTCGGCAATTCGGGACTTCTGCAATTTGGAAAATATGTAGGGCTCCCTAACCCTTACCCTACCCTACTCCTAACCCTACCCTAACCCTATCCTACCCCTACCCTAAACCCAGGGATGTATTTGCCGCGAGGTAAACAAGGCATTTGCCTTGGGCGACAAATTCCAGGGGGTGGCAAAAAACGCGGCCCCCAGATGCCCAGGCAAATGTCCTGTTTGCCTCGTTTTATGGGAGCCCAAGAGCTGGCCGGCTGGCCACCTTTGGGCTCCCACAGGCGGGCAGTTGTTTCCCGGGCGGGCGGCGAGGGAGCACTTTCCCCTGAGCTCTCTGCTCAGCTCCCTCGCAATGATGCCGGGAGCCGGAATATGCCTGCAAGCCCAGCCACCTCACTGACCAGCAGCCCCACTGGACCACGGGTGAGAAATCCACCCAGGTATCCCAAACGTAGGGAGGCTGGGTGGATTTAAATATAAAAAATAAATAATAATAAAAATAATTGTGAGTGTGGGGAAATGTGTGTGTCAGTGAATGTGAGTGAATGTGAGTGTCAGTGAATGTGAGTGAATGTGAGTGTCAGTGAATGTGAGTGTCAGTGAATGTGAGTGTCAGTGAATGTGAGTGTCAGTGAATGTGAGTGAATGTGTGTCAGTGAATGTGAGTGAATGTGTGTCAGTGAATGTGAGTGTGTTTCTGTGAATGTGTGTGAGTGTGTGTGTTTCAGTGAGTGTGTGTGTCTCAGTGAATGTGTCAGTCAGTGCGTGCGTCTGTCAGTCAGTGTGTGCGTCTGTCAGTCAGTGCGTGCGTCTGTCAGTCAGTGCGTGCGTCTGTCAGTCAGTGCGTGCGTCTGTCAGTCAGTGCGTGCGTCTGTCAGTCAGTGCGTGCGTCTGTCAGTCAGTCAGTGCGTGCGTCTGTCTGTTAGTGAGAGTGTGCGTCTGTCAGTGAGTCTGCCAGTGAGTGTGTGTCCGAGTAAGTGTATGTCTGTCTATCAGTGTGTGTTTCAGTGAATGTGTGTTTCAGTGAATGTGTGTTTCAGTGAATGTGTGTTTCAGTGAATGTGTGTTTCAGTGAATGTGTGTTTCAGTGAATGTGAGTGTCAGTGAATTTGAGTGTCAGTGAATTTGAGTGAGTGTGTCTGTCTGTCAGTCAGTGCATGTGTCTGTCAGTCAGTGCGTGTGTCTGTCAGTCAGTGCGTGTGTCTGTTAGTGAGTGCGTGTGTCTGTTAGTGAGTGCGTGTGTCTGTTAGTGAGTGCGTGTGTCTGTTAGTGAGTGCGTGTCTGTCAATCAGTGCGTTCGTCTGTCAGTTAGTGCGTGTGTCTGTTAGTGAGTCAGTCAGTGCGTCAGTCAGTGCGTGTGTCTGAGAGTGTGCGTCTGTCAGTGAGTCTGTCAGTGAGTGTGTGTCCGAGTAAGTGTATGTCTGTCTATCAGTGTGTCAAATCAGTGAGTGTGTATGTCATTGTTTGTCAGTGTATATGAGAGTGTCTGTCTGTCAATGAGTGTGTGCGTCTGTCAGTGAGTGTGCGTCTGTCAGTCAAAGTGCGGCCTTGACAGGAAGGGTACCGTGCTGCCTAGGGCAGCACAAAACCTGAATACACCACTGCCTAAACCTAACCCAACCCTAACCCTGGCACTTCAAAGCACTTTGGCACTTCCAAAATTCGGCCCTTTGGCCATTCAGTTCGTCAATTCTGAAATTCGAGACTTCGGCAATTCGGTTCGGCAATTCTGAAATTCGGGGACTTCGGCAATTCGGCGCTTCAGACATTCGGAAGCATCTGAATGTCCAAATTGCCCGAAATTCATCTGAATTCACATTCGGACAAAAACTAATTGCACATGTCTATAAATAACCATTAACCCTAAACCAACATTAATCATTACACTACACTAACATTAACTTTGCACTAACCCTACCATAACAATAACTGAGTGGAATTCCCTCTTCTGACATCAGCAGGGCTGGCGCTCCCTCATACTACTCAATATAGCGTGGTCGAGTGTAGCGGACCCGTGTACAGGAGCGTGTGATTCCTGTACTGACAGGAAGTGCTCACTGAGAGGTTTGTTTTCCTGGCAGTATAGGATCCCTTTAAACCCTTAATGCCTTTACGGCGATCTATGCCATCCCCATTTAAACGGGCTTTAAAGCTGTTGCGGTGGCATAGAACACCGTAACGGCTTTCAGCCCCTGGAGCCTCCAGCTACTTACCTCCACCGTGATCCTCTTCGGGAGGACTGCCTGACAGCCCAGGCAGCCCTCCCCAGGCAAATCAGGCCCCTGGGGGTATTGCGATCTCTCTCAAAGAGTGATCACATGGCACCCTATAGCTGGCTGTGGATCTGCCAGAAGGGAGACTGTCTGTGTTGTCAGACAGTCCCCCTGCTGGTGGGAGGTGTAAAAAATAAAATAATTAAAATGTATTTATATATATTTATAAAATATATATATTATATATAATATATATATACATCTTATATATTTGTAACGTCATATGTAGTGTATTTTAATGTTAATATAAGTACATATATTAGTATTAAAATACACTTAGAATGAAGTTACATATATATAAGATATATATATACATATACGTATAATTACAATAATAAATAAATACAATAATAAAACAAATAAATAAAATATTTAAAAAAATCAAAACAATTATATTTGCATATGAATTTCATTCTAACTGTATTTTGTTATTAGTATATATATATATATATATATATATATATATATATATATATATATATATATATTGGTAACAAAATACACTTAGCATGACATTCTATATATATCTATCTATATATAAAATACAAATAACCGCAAATATATATATATATAGATAGATAGATAAATATATATAATTACATAAATGATTACATAAGTATACAGCTAGAATTTAAATACATATATGTATATATATATATATTAAAATTCTACGTGCATATTTAAGTAATCTTTTAACATAATTATGTGATTTAATTAATTAAAATTTGATTGACATGCCTGACAACCCAGGCAGAAAGAGCAAAGAATTTAATTCGCAAGCACCATATTTAACCCTGTAACTTTCCAAGACACCATAAAACCTGTACATGGGGGGTACTGTTTTACTCGGGAGACTTCGCTGAACACAAATATTAGTATTTCAGAATAATAAATTATATTACAACGATGATATTCTTAGTAAAAGGTACTTTTTTTGCATTTTTCACACACAAATGGCACTTTTACTGATGATATTATTGTTGTAATATGTTTTACTGTTTTGAAACACTTATGTTTGTGTTCAGTGAAGTCTCCCAAGTATAACAGTACCCACAGGGTATACCCCACTTGCAATACTTTGGGTTGTGCACTTTTGCAAATGGTATGCCATCATGGGGGTAATTCTCATTCCTGGGCTACCACAAGGTCTCAAAGGTAACATTACTAATCTGGCAAATTTTTATGTGAAAATAATGCAAAATGGAATGTGCTATATTTGACCCTGTAACTTTCCAAAACACCGTAAACCCTGTTAATGGGGGGTACCAGGCCCGGACTGGCCATCGGGCACACCGGGCAAATGCCCGGTGGGCCGCGATGGCCGTGGGGCCGAGGCCGGCAGGGGAGATCACAGGATCTCCCCTGCCAGCCCCTGCAGGGCCAGCGCTACCCGAGCGCCGGCCCTGCTGTGTGTCTCCATGGGCCGGTGGGGAGATCAAAGATCTCCCTCACCGGCCCAGAGACACTTCTAGGCGGCCGCCGGCAGGAGAGGGAGGGAGGGAGGCAGGAGAGAGTATCGGCGGAGCTCTAGCCAGCAGCTCCGCCGGGTCCTGTCGCGAGGTCTGAGCGTTGCCGGTTACCGCGGCAACGCTCAGATCTAGCGAGAGTGAACTCTAGCCTGCAGGGGCTAGAGTTCACTCTCACCACTGGACCACCAGGGAAGCATGGCAGCACGGAACCCCCCCTCCCAGGCAGAACGGAACCCCTCCTCCCCCCAGGCAACACGGATCCCCCCAGGAAGAACGGAACCCCCCCTCCCCCAGGCAGAACGGAACCCCCCCTCCTCCCAGGCTAAAGGTAAGAGGGGGGGGGAGGGGGAATATATACATTTTTCTTAATTAATACAAAAAATATATTTAAATTTAAATAAAATATACATTCACACTCACACACACAGCACCCCCAGACACACACAGCACCCCCAGACACACACACAGCACCCCCAGACACACACAGCACCCCCAAACACACACAGCACCCCCAAACACACACAGCACCCCCAAACACACACAGCACCCCCAAACACACACAGCACCCAAACACACACAGCACCCAAACACACACAGCACCCCCAGACACACACAGCACCCTCAGACACACACAGCACCCTCAGACACACACAGCACCCTCAGACACACACAGCACCCTCAGACACACACACACACAGCACCCTCGCTCACACATATACAGCACACTCACACACACACACACACACACACACACACACACACATATATAGGCAGAACGGAACCCCTCCTCCCCCCAGGCAACACGGATCCCCCCAGGAAGAACGGAACCCCCCCTCCCCCCCAGGCAGAACGGAACCCCCCCCTCCTCCCAGGCTAAAGGTAAGAGGGAGGGGGGAGGGGGAATATATAATTTTTTCTTAATTAATAAAAAATATATATTTAAATTTAAATAAAATATACATTCACACTCACACACACAGCACCCCCAGACACACACAGCACCCTCAGACACACACACACAGCACCCTCAGACACACACACAGCACCCTCAGACACACACACAGCACCCAAACACACACAGCACCCCCAGACACACACAGCACCCCCAGACACACACAGCACCCCCAGACACACACAGCACCCGCAGACACACACAGCACCCTCAGACACACAGCACCCTCAGACACACAGCACCCTCAGACACACACACACACACACATATATATATATATATATATATAAATAAAATAACCCTCAGTGAGTTAACAGACAAAGAAAATTAGAAACCTAGAATGTGGCGGCACATAAAAACACCCTCACACACAGCACCCCTCTTACATACACACACACTGCGCCCCTCACACATACAATACGTCCAAATATATATATATATATATATACATACACACACACACACACTACAGCACCCCTCACACTGCACCACTACACACATTACGCTCCAGATACACGCTAGATCCCTTACCCTATATGCACTCTTAATCCTCTACACACACACACACACTCTCCTATACACACTCTGAGTCACACACACACTACAGCCCGTATGCACACACTCGCTACATCCCCTGTAACACTATGCCCCCTATACACACACTCTCTACAGCCCCTAGCCACACATATTACACCACAAACACACTCTACACACACGCAATCCCACAAGCAGGCTCCAAACACATGCACCATACACTTTCCTGGCCCTTTTGTCCTCTGGTATCCCACTTGTGGAGACACCAGAGACAATTTAAAAGCAAACACAGCGCAAGCATGTTATTAAATTTGCTTGCGCTGCACAGAACGAATTCAGGGCCTTTTTCTAATGCCAGAGCTCTTCAGCGGGGCTCTGCGCATTGAACCAACATGCTCACTTTGAGAGGGGGCGTGCTTGTCATTAGTGATGACAAAACACACCCTCTCTGGCCCCGCCCCCTTCTTAGGGGGCCGCTCTGATTGAAAAATGCCCGGGCCTAATTTTTTTCCCAGTCCGGCCCTGGGGGGTACTGTTTTACTCGTGAGACATTGCTGAATACAAATAAGTGCATTTTATTGCAGTAAAGGCGATTAGTATCATGACATTTACAGCTAAAATTGAAATTTGCCAGTTTGGTAATGTTGCCTTTAAGACCATACGGTACCCCAGGAATGAGAATTACCCCCATGATTGCATACCATTTAAAGGTAGATAACCCAAGGTATTGCAAATGGGGTATGTCCAGTCATTTTTAGTAGCCACTTAGTCACATTCACTGGCCACATATTTGTTTTTTCTGCTTTTTTCACAAAAAAATAAATATGAGCGCTAACTTTGGCCAGTGTTTGTGACTAAGTGGCTACTAAAAAAGACTGGACATAGCCCACTTGCAATACCTTGGGTTGTGCACTTTTGCAAATCGTATGCCATCATGGGGGTAATTCTCATTCCTAGGCTACCACACAGTCTCAAAGGTAACATTAGTAATCTGGCAAATTTTAATGTGAAAAAAATGCAAAATGGAATGTGCTGTATTTGACCCTGTAACTTTCCAAAACACCGTAAACCCTGTTAATGGGGGGTACTGTTTTAGACTGTTAGACGTTGCTGAATACTAATATGTGCATTTTATTGCAGTAAAAGTACCATGACATTAACAGCTAAAATGTCTGGCGGAATTACAATTTTGTTTTAAAATCTAAATTTCTCAACTTTTTTTTTTTTTTCATAATATGTTATGTTTTATATATAGTAAAAACCAAAGAAAAGAAAATGTTACTTGCGCTTTTTCCTTAATCCCTATGTATATTTAGACAAATGGAGGTCATTTAGTTGCTCCAATGGCCATTGGAGGGATGCCCGCCTGCCAACGTCAAGGCAGACCCCCCTAAGCGGGTCCTAACACTGACCCTTCAGCCTGCTTCCTTGAGCTTCTGGCAAAGATATCTCTAATGAGACAGAAAGGGGTATTTTTTATATACACCCCTTTACTTATTAACCCTTAATAGGGAACACATGGGATGGGTAGCAGCATTGTAACCAGGCTGTGTGATACAAAGTAAATACAAATACAAAATGAGAAGTCCTGCGCTAAAGCAGCAAGGACTACAACACACATCAGCCCCAATATATAGTAAAAACCAAAGAAAAGAAAATGTTACTTGCGCTTTTTCCTTAATCCCTATGTATATTTAGACAAATGGAGGTCATTTAGTTGCTCCAATGGCCATTGGAGGGATGCCCGCCTGCCAACGTCAAGGCAGACCCCCCTAAGCGGGTCCTAACACTGACCCTTCAGCCTGCTTCCTTGAGCTTCTGGCAAAGATATCTCTAATGAGACAGAAAGGGGTATTTTTTATATACACCCCTTTACTTATTAACCCTTAATAGGGAACACATGGGATGGGTAGCAGCATTGTAACCAGGCTGTGTGATACAAAGTAAATACAAATACAAAATGAGAAGTCCTGCGCTAAAGCAGCAAGGACTACAACACACATCAGCCCCAATATATAGTAAAAACCAAAGAAAAGAAAATGTTACTTGCGCTTTTTCCTTAATCCCTATGTATATTTAGACAAATGGAGGTCATTTAGTTGCTCCAATGGCCATTGGAGGGATGCCCGCCTGCCAACGTCAAGGCAGACCCCCCTAAGCGGGTCCTAACACTGACCCTTCAGCCTGCTTCCTTGAGCTTCTGGCAAAGATATCTCTAATGAGACAGAAAGGGGTATTTTTTATATACACCCCTTTACTTATTAACCCTTAATAGGGAACACATGGGATGGGTAGCAGCATTGTAACCAGGCTGTGTGATACAAAGTAAATACAAATACAAAATGAGAAGTCCTGAGCTAAAGCAGCAAGGACTACAACACACATCAGCCCCAATATATAGTAAAAACCAAAGAAAAGAAAATGTTACTTGCGCTTTTTCCTTAATCCCTATGTATATTTAGACAAATGGAGGTCATTTAGTTGCTCCAATGGCCATTGGAGGGATGCCCGCCTGCCAACGTCAAGGCAGACCCCCCTAAGCGGGTCCTAACACTGACCCTTCAGCCTGCTTCCTTGAGCTTCTGGCAAAGATATCTCTAATGAGACAGAAAGGGGTATTTTTTATATACACCCCTTTACTTATTAACCCTTAATAGGGAACACATGGGATGGGTAGCAGCATTGTAACCAGGCTGTGTGATACAAAGTAAATACAAATACAAAATGAGAAGTCCTGCGCTAAAGCAGCAAGGACTACAACACACATCAGCCCCAATATATAGTAAAAACCAAAGAAAAGAAAATGTTACTTGCGCTTTTTCCTTAATCCCTATGTATATTTAGACAAATGGAGGTCATTTAGTTGCTCCAATGGCCATTGGAGGGATGCCCGCCTGCCAACGTCAAGGCAGACCCCCCTAAGCGGGTCCTAACACTGACCCTTCAGCCTGCTTCCTTGAGCTTCTGGCAAAGATATCTCTAATGAGACAGAAAGGGGTATTTTTTATATACACCCCTTTACTTATTAACCCTTAATAGGGAACACATGGGATGGGTAGCAGCATTGTAACCAGGCTGTGTGATACAAAGTAAATACAAATACAAAATGAGAAGTCCTGCGCTAAAGCAGCAAGGACTACAACACACATCAGCCCCAATATATAGTAAAAACCAAAGAAAAGAAAATGTTACTTGCGCTTTTTCCTTAATCCCTATGTATATTTAGACAAATGGAGGTCATTTAGTTGCTCCAATGGCCATTGGAGGGATGCCCGCCTGCCAACGTCAAGGCAGACCCCCCTAAGCGGGTCCTAACACTGACCCTTCAGCCTGCTTCCTTGAGCTTCTGGCAAAGATATCTCTAATGAGACAGAAAGGGGTATTTTTTATATACACCCCTTTACTTATTAACCCTTAATAGGTAACACATGGGATGGGTAGCAGCATTGTAACCAGGCTGTGTGATACAAAGTAAATACAAATACAAAATGAGAAGTCCTGCGCTAAAGCAGCAAGGACTACAACACACATCAGCCCCAATATATAGTAAAAACCAAAGAAAAGAAAATGTTACTTGCGCTTTTTCCTTAATCCCTATGTATATTTAGACAAATGGAGGTCATTTGGTTGCTCCAATGGCCATTGGAGGGATGCCCGCCTGCCAACGTCAAGGCAGACCCCCCTAAGCGGGTCCTAACACTGACCCTTCAGCCTGCTTCCTTGAGCTTCTGGCAAAGATATCTCTAATGAGACAGAAAGGGGTATTTTTTATATACACCCCTTTACTTATTAACCCTTAATAGGGAACACATGGGATGGGTAGCAGCATTGTAACCAGGCTGTGTGATACAAAGTAAATACAAATACAAAATGAGAAGTCCTGCGCTAAAGCAGCAAGGACTACAACACACATAAGCCCCAATATATAGTAAAAACCAAAGAAAAGAAAATGTTACTTGCGCTTTTTCCTTAATCCCTATGTATATTTAGACAAATGGAGGTCATTTAGTTGCTCCAATGGCCATTGGAGGGATGCCCGCCTGCCAACGTCAAGGCAGACCCCCCTAAGCGGGTCCTAACACTGACCCTTCAGCCTGCTTCCTTGAGCTTCTGGCAAAGATATCTCTAATGAGACAGAAAGGGGTATTTTTTATATACACCCCTTTACTTATTAACCCTTAATAGGGAACACATGGGATGGGTAGCAGCATTGTAACCAGGCTGTGTGATACAAAGTAAATACAAATACAAAATGAGAAGTCCTGCGCTAAAGCAGCAAGGACTACAACACACATCAGCCCCAATATATAGTAAAAACCAAAGAAAAGAAAATGTTACTTGCGCTTTTTCCTTAATCCCTATGTATATTTAGACAAATGGAGGTCATTTAGTTGCTCCAATGGCCATTGGAGGGATGCCCGCCTGCCAACGTCAAGGCAGACCCCCCTAAGCGGGTCCTAACACTGACCCTTCAGCCTGCTTCCTTGACGTTGGCAGGCGGGCATCCCTCCAATGGCCATTGGAGCAACTAAATGACCTCCATTTGTCTAAATATACATAGGGATTAAGGAAAAAGCGCAAGTAACATTTTCTTTTCTTTGGTTTTTACTATATATTGGGGCTGATGTGTGTTGTAGTCCTTGCTGCTTTAGCGCAGGACTTCTCATTTTGTATTTGTATTTACTTTGTATCACACAGCCTGGTTACAATGCTGCTACCCATCCCATGTGTTCCCTATTAAGGGTTAATAAGTAAAGGGGTGTATATAAAAAATACCCCTTTCTGTCTCATTAGAGATATCTTTGCCAGAAGCTCAAGGAAGCAGGCTGAAGGGTCAGTGTTAGGACCCGCTTAGGGGGGTCTGCCTTGACGTTGGCAGGCGGGCATCCCTCCAATGGCCATTGGAGCAACTAAATGACCTCCATTTGTCTAAATATACATAGGGATTAAGGAAAAAGCGCAAGTAACATTTTCTTTTCTTTGGTTTTTACTATATATTGGGGCTGATGTGTGTTGTAGTCCTTGCTGCTTTAGCGCAGGACTTCTCATTTTGTATTTGTATTTACTTTGTATCACACAGCCTGGTTACAATGCTGCTACCCATCCCATGTGTTCCCTATTAAGGGTTAATAAGTAAAGGGGTGTATATAAAAAATACCCCTTTCTGTCTCATTAGAGATATCTTTGCCAGAAGCTCAAGGAAGCAGGCTGAAGGGTCAGTGTTAGGACCCGCTTAGGGGGGTCTGCCTTGACGTTGGCAGGCGGGCATCCCTCCAATGGCCATTGGAGCAACTAAATGACCTCCATTTGTCTAAATATACATAGGGATTAAGGAAAAGGCGCAAGTAACATTTTCTTTTCTTTGGTTTTTACTATATATTGGGGCTGATGTGTGTTGTAGTCCTTGCTGCTTTAGCGCAGGACTTCTCATTTTGTATTTGTATTTACTTTGTATCACACAGCCTGGTTACAATGCTGCTACCCATCCCATGTGTTCCCTATTAAGGGTTAATAAGTAAAGGGGTGTATATAAAAAATACCCCTTTCTGTCTCATTAGAGATATCTTTGCCAGAAGCTCAAGGAAGCAGGCTGAAGGGTCAGTGTTAGGACCCGCTTAGGGGGGTCTGCCTTGACGTTGGCAGGCGGGCATCCCTCCAATGGCCATTGGAGCAACTAAATGACCTCCATTTGTCTAAATATACATAGGGATTAAGGAAAAAGCGCAAGTAACATTTTCTTTTCTTTGGTTTTTACTATATATTGGGGCTGATGTGTGTTGTAGTCCTTGCTGCTTTAGCGCAGGACTTCTCATTTTGTATTTGTATTTACTTTGTATCACACAGCCTGGTTACAATGCTGCTACCCATCCCATGTGTTCCCTATTAAGGGTTAATAAGTAAAGGGGTGTATATAAAAAATACCCCTTTCTGTCTCATTAGAGATATCTTTGCCAGAAGCTCAAGGAAGCAGGCTGAAGGGTCAGTGTTAGGACCCGCTTAGGGGGGTCTGCCTTGACGTTGGCAGGCGGGCATCCCTCCAATGGCCATTGGAGCAACTAAATGACCTCCATTTGTCTAAATATACATAGGGATTAAGGAAAAAGCGCAAGTAACATTTTCTTTTCTTTGGTTTTTACTATATATTGGGGCTGATGTGTGTTGTAGTCCTTGCTGCTTTAGCGCAGGACTTCTCATTTTGTATTTGTATTTACTTTGTATCACACAGCCTGGTTACAATGCTGCTACCCATCCCATGTGTTCCCTATTAAGGGTTAATAAGTAAAGGGGTGTATATAAAAAATACCCCTTTCTGTCTCATTAGAGATATCTTTGCCAGAAGCTCAAGGAAGCAGGCTGAAGGGTCAGTGTTAGGACCCGCTTAGGGGGGTCTGCCTTGACGTTGGCAGGCGGGCATCCCTCCAATGGCCATTGGAGCAACTAAATGACCTCCATTTGTCTAAATATACATAGGGATTAAGGAAAAAGCGCAAGTAACATTTTCTTTTCTTTGGTTTTTACTATATATTGGGGCTGATGTGTGTTGTAGTCCTTGCTGCTTTAGCGCAGGACTTCTCATTTTGTATTTGTATTTACTTTGTATCACACAGCCTGGTTACAATGCTGCTACCCATCCCATGTGTTCCCTATTAAGGGTTAATAAGTAAAGGGGTGTATATAAAAAATACCCCTTTCTGTCTCATTAGAGATATCTTTGCCAGAAGCTCAAGGAAGCAGGCTGAAGGGTCAGTGTTAGGACCCGCTTAGGGGGGTCTGCCTTGACGTTGGCAGGCGGGCATCCCTCCAATGGCCATTGGAGCAACTAAATGACCTCCATTTGTCTAAATATACATAGGGATTAAGGAAAAAGCGCAAGTAACATTTTCTTTTCTTTGGTTTTTACTATATATTGGGGCTGATGTGTGTTGTAGTCCTTGCTGCTTTAGCGCAGGACTTCTCATTTTGTATTTGTATTTACTTTGTATCACACAGCCTGGTTACAATGCTGCTACCCATCCCATGTGTTCCCTATTAAGGGTTAATAAGTAAAGGGGTGTATATAAAAAATACCCCTTTCTGTCTCATTAGAGATATCTTTGCCAGAAGCTCAAGGAAGCAGGCTGAAGGGTCAGTGTTAGGACCCGCTTAGGGGGGTCTGCCTTGACGTTGGCAGGCGGGCATCCCTCCAATGGCCATTGGAGCAACTAAATGACCTCCATTTGTCTAAATATACATAGGGATTAAGGAAAAAGCGCAAGTAACATTTTCTTTTCTTTGGTTTTTACTATATATTGGGGCTGATGTGTGTTGTAGTCCTTGCTGCTTTAGCGCAGGACTTCTCATTTTGTATTTGTATTTACTTTGTATCACACAGCCTGGTTACAATGCTGCTACCCATCCCATGTGTTCCCTATTAAGGGTTAATAAGTAAAGGGGTGTATATAAAAAATACCCCTTTCTGTCTCATTAGAGATATCTTTGCCAGAAGCTCAAGGAAGCAGGCTGAAGGGTCAGTGTTAGGACCCGCTTAGGGGGGTCTGCCTTGACGTTGGCAGGCGGGCATCCCTCCAATGGCCATTGGAGCAACTAAATGACCTCCATTTGTCTAAATATACATAGGGATTAAGGAAAAAGCGCAAGTAACATTTTCTTTTCTTTGGTTTTTACTATATATTGGGGCTGATGTGTGTTGTAGTCCTTGCTGCTTTAGCGCAGGACTTCTCATTTTGTATTTGTATTTACTTTGTATCACACAGCCTGGTTACAATGCTGCTACCCATCCCATGTGTTCCCTATTAAGGGTTAATAAGTAAAGGGGTGTATATAAAAAATACCCCTTTCTGTCTCATTAGAGATATCTTTGCCAGAAGCTCAAGGAAGCAGGCTGAAGGGTCAGTGTTAGGACCCGCTTAGGGGGGTCTGCCTTGACGTTGGCAGGCGGGCATCCCTCCAATGGCCATTGGAGCAACTAAATGACCTCCATTTGTCTAAATATACATAGGGATTAAGGAAAAAGCGCAAGTAACATTTTCTTTTCTTTGGTTTTTACTATATATTGGGGCTGATGTGTGTTGTAGTCCTTGCTGCTTTAGCGCAGGACTTCTCATTTTGTATTTGTATTTACTTTGTATCACACAGCCTGGTTACAATGCTGCTACCCATCCCATGTGTTCCCTATTAAGGGTTAATAAGTAAAGGGGTGTATATAAAAAATACCCCTTTCTGTCTCATTAGAGATATCTTTGCCAGAAGCTCAAGGAAGCAGGCTGAAGGGTCAGTGTTAGGACCCGCTTAGGGGGGTCTGCCTTGACGTTGGCAGGCGGGCATCCCTCCAATGGCCATTGGAGCAACTAAATGACCTCCATTTGTCTAAATATACATAGGGATTAAGGAAAAAGCGCAAGTAACATTTTCTTTTCTTTGGTTTTTACTATATATTGGGGCTGATGTGTGTTGTAGTCCTTGCTGCTTTAGCGCAGGACTTCTCATTTTGTATTTGTATTTACTTTGTATCACACAGCCTGGTTACAATGCTGCTACCCATCCCATGTGTTCCCTATTAAGGGTTAATAAGTAAAGGGGTGTATATAAAAAATACCCCTTTCTGTCTCATTAGAGATATCTTTGCCAGAAGCTCAAGGAAGCAGGCTGAAGGGTCAGTGTTAGGACCCGCTTAGGGGGGTCTGCCTTGACGTTGGCAGGCGGGCATCCCTCCAATGGCCATTGGAGCAACTAAATGACCTCCATTTGTCTAAATATACATAGGGATTAAGGAAAAAGCGCAAGTAACATTTTCTTTTCTTTGGTTTTTACTATATATTGGGGCTGATGTGTGTTGTAGTCCTTGCTGCTTTAGCGCAGGACTTCTCATTTTGTATTTGTATTTACTTTGTATCACACAGCCTGGTTACAATGCTGCTACCCATCCCATGTGTTCCCTATTAAGGGTTAATAAGTAAAGGGGTGTATATAAAAAATACCCCTTTCTGTCTCATTAGAGATATCTTTGCCAGAAGCTCAAGGAAGCAGGCTGAAGGGTCAGTGTTAGGACCCGCTTAGGGGGGTCTGCCTTGACGTTGGCAGGCGGGCATCCCTCCAATGGCCATTGGAGCAACTAAATGACCTCCATTTGTCTAAATATACATAGGGATTAAGGAAAAAGCGCAAGTAACATTTTCTTTTCTTTGGTTTTTACTATATATTGGGGCTGATGTGTGTTGTAGTCCTTGCTGCTTTAGCGCAGGACTTCTCATTTTGTATTTGTATTTACTTTGTATCACACAGCCTGGTTACAATGCTGCTACCCATCCCATGTGTTCCCTATTAAGGGTTAATAAGTAAAGGGGTGTATATAAAAAATACCCCTTTCTGTCTCATTAGAGATATCTTTGCCAGAAGCTCAAGGAAGCAGGCTGAAGGGTCAGTGTTAGGACCCGCTTAGGGGGGTCTGCCTTGACGTTGGCAGGCGGGCATCCCTCCAATGGCCATTGGAGCAACTAAATGACCTCCATTTGTCTAAATATACATAGGGATTAAGGAAAAAGCGCAAGTAACATTTTCTTTTCTTTGGTTTTTACTATATATTGGGGCTGATGTGTGTTGTAGTCCTTGCTGCTTTAGCGCAGGACTTCTCATTTTGTATTTGTATTTACTTTGTATCACACAGCCTGGTTACAATGCTGCTACCCATCCCATGTGTTCCCTATTAAGGGTTAATAAGTAAAGGGGTGTATATAAAAAATACCCCTTTCTGTCTCATTAGAGATATCTTTGCCAGAAGCTCAAGGAAGCAGGCTGAAGGGTCAGTGTTAGGACCCGCTTAGGGGGGTCTGCCTTGACGTTGGCAGGCGGGCATCCCTCCAATGGCCATTGGAGCAACTAAATGACCTCCATTTGTCTAAATATACATAGGGATTAAGGAAAAAGCGCAAGTAACATTTTCTTTTCTTTGGTTTTTACTATATATTGGGGCTGATGTGTGTTGTAGTCCTTGCTGCTTTAGCGCAGGACTTCTCATTTTGTATTTGTATTTACTTTGTATCACACAGCCTGGTTACAATGCTGCTACCCATCCCATGTGTTCCCTATTAAGGGTTAATAAGTAAAGGGGTGTATATAAAAAATACCCCTTTCTGTCTCATTAGAGATATCTTTGCCAGAAGCTCAAGGAAGCAGGCTGAAGGGTCAGTGTTAGGACCCGCTTAGGGGGGTCTGCCTTGACGTTGGCAGGCGGGCATCCCTCCAATGGCCATTGGAGCAACTAAATGACCTCCATTTGTCTAAATATACATAGGGATTAAGGAAAAAGCGCAAGTAACATTTTCTTTTCTTTGGTTTTTACTATATATTGGGGCTGATGTGTGTTGTAGTCCTTGCTGCTTTAGCGCAGGACTTCTCATTTTGTATTTGTATTTACTTTGTATCACACAGCCTGGTTACAATGCTGCTACCCATCCCATGTGTTCCCTATTAAGGGTTAATAAGTAAAGGGGTGTATATAAAAAATACCCCTTTCTGTCTCATTAGAGATATCTTTGCCAGAAGCTCAAGGAAGCAGGCTGAAGGGTCAGTGTTAGGACCCGCTTAGGGGGGTCTGCCTTGACGTTGGCAGGCGGGCATCCCTCCAATGGCCATTGGAGCAACTAAATGACCTCCATTTGTCTAAATATACATAGGGATTAAGGAAAAAGCGCAAGTAACATTTTCTTTTCTTTGGTTTTTACTATATATTGGGGCTGATGTGTGTTGTAGTCCTTGCTGCTTTAGCGCAGGACTTCTCATTTTGTATTTGTATTTACTTTGTATCACACAGCCTGGTTACAATGCTGCTACCCATCCCATGTGTTCCCTATTAAGGGTTAATAAGTAAAGGGGTGTATATAAAAAATACCCCTTTCTGTCTCATTAGAGATATCTTTGCCAGAAGCTCAAGGAAGCAGGCTGAAGGGTCAGTGTTAGGACCCGCTTAGGGGGGTCTGCCTTGACGTTGGCAGGCGGGCATCCCTCCAATGGCCATTGGAGCAACTAAATGACCTCCATTTGTCTAAATATACATAGGGATTAAGGAAAAAGCGCAAGTAACATTTTCTTTTCTTTGGTTTTTACTATATATTGGGGCTGATGTGTGTTGTAGTCCTTGCTGCTTTAGCGCAGGACTTCTCATTTTGTATTTGTATTTACTTTGTATCACACAGCCTGGTTACAATGCTGCTACCCATCCCATGTGTTCCCTATTAAGGGTTAATAAGTAAAGGGGTGTATATAAAAAATACCCCTTTCTGTCTCATTAGAGATATCTTTGCCAGAAGCTCAAGGAAGCAGGCTGAAGGGTCAGTGTTAGGACCCGCTTAGGGGGGTCTGCCTTGACGTTGGCAGGCGGGCATCCCTCCAATGGCCATTGGAGCAACTAAATGACCTCCATTTGTCTAAATATACATAGGGATTAAGGAAAAAGCGCAAGTAACATTTTCTTTTCTTTGGTTTTTACTATATATTGGGGCTGATGTGTGTTGTAGTCCTTGCTGCTTTAGCGCAGGACTTCTCATTTTGTATTTGTATTTACTTTGTATCACACAGCCTGGTTACAATGCTGCTACCCATCCCATGTGTTCCCTATTAAGGGTTAATAAGTAAAGGGGTGTATATAAAAAATACCCCTTTCTGTCTCATTAGAGATATCTTTGCCAGAAGCTCAAGGAAGCAGGCTGAAGGGTCAGTGTTAGGACCCGCTTAGGGGGGTCTGCCTTGACGTTGGCAGGCGGGCATCCCTCCAATGGCCATTGGAGCAACTAAATGACCTCCATTTGTCTAAATATACATAGGGATTAAGGAAAAAGCGCAAGTAACATTTTCTTTTCTTTGGTTTTTACTATATATTGGGGCTGATGTGTGTTGTAGTCCTTGCTGCTTTAGCGCAGGACTTCTCATTTTGTATTTGTATTTACTTTGTATCACACAGCCTGGTTACAATGCTGCTACCCATCCCATGTGTTCCCTATTAAGGGTTAATAAGTAAAGGGGTGTATATAAAAAATACCCCTTTCTGTCTCATTAGAGATATCTTTGCCAGAAGCTCAAGGAAGCAGGCTGAAGGGTCAGTGTTAGGACCCGCTTAGGGGGGTCTGCCTTGACGTTGGCAGGCGGGCATCCCTCCAATGGCCATTGGAGCAACTAAATGACCTCCATTTGTCTAAATATACATAGGGATTAAGGAAAAAGCGCAAGTAACATTTTCTTTTCTTTGGTTTTTACTATATATTGGGGCTGATGTGTGTTGTAGTCCTTGCTGCTTTAGCGCAGGACTTCTCATTTTGTATTTGTATTTACTTTGTATCACACAGCCTGGTTACAATGCTGCTACCCATCCCATGTGTTCCCTATTAAGGGTTAATAAGTAAAGGGGTGTATATAAAAAATACCCCTTTCTGTCTCATTAGAGATATCTTTGCCAGAAGCTCAAGGAAGCAGGCTGAAGGGTCAGTGTTAGGACCCGCTTAGGGGGGTCTGCCTTGACGTTGGCAGGCGGGCATCCCTCCAATGGCCATTGGAGCAACTAAATGACCTCCATTTGTCTAAATATACATAGGGATTAAGGAAAAAGCGCAAGTAACATTTTCTTTTCTTTGGTTTTTACTATATATTGGGGCTGATGTGTGTTGTAGTCCTTGCTGCTTTAGCGCAGGACTTCTCATTTTGTATTTGTATTTACTTTGTATCACACAGCCTGGTTACAATGCTGCTACCCATCCCATGTGTTCCCTATTAAGGGTTAATAAGTAAAGGGGTGTATATAAAAAATACCCCTTTCTGTCTCATTAGAGATATCTTTGCCAGAAGCTCAAGGAAGCAGGCTGAAGGGTCAGTGTTAGGACCCGCTTAGGGGGGTCTGCCTTGACGTTGGCAGGCGGGCATCCCTCCAATGGCCATTGGAGCAACTAAATGACCTCCATTTGTCTAAATATACATAGGGATTAAGGAAAAAGCGCAAGTAACATTTTCTTTTCTTTGGTTTTTACTATATATTGGGGCTGATGTGTGTTGTAGTCCTTGCTGCTTTAGCGCAGGACTTCTCATTTTGTATTTGTATTTACTTTGTATCACACAGCCTGGTTACAATGCTGCTACCCATCCCATGTGTTCCCTATTAAGGGTTAATAAGTAAAGGGGTGTATATAAAAAATACCCCTTTCTGTCTCATTAGAGATATCTTTGCCAGAAGCTCAAGGAAGCAGGCTGAAGGGTCAGTGTTAGGACCCGCTTAGGGGGGTCTGCCTTGACGTTGGCAGGCGGGCATCCCTCCAATGGCCATTGGAGCAACTAAATGACCTCCATTTGTCTAAATATACATAGGGATTAAGGAAAAAGCGCAAGTAACATTTTCTTTTCTTTGGTTTTTACTATATATTGGGGCTGATGTGTGTTGTAGTCCTTGCTGCTTTAGCGCAGGACTTCTCATTTTGTATTTGTATTTACTTTGTATCACACAGCCTGGTTACAATGCTGCTACCCATCCCATGTGTTCCCTATTAAGGGTTAATAAGTAAAGGGGTGTATATAAAAAATACCCCTTTCTGTCTCATTAGAGATATCTTTGCCAGAAGCTCAAGGAAGCAGGCTGAAGGGTCAGTGTTAGGACCCGCTTAGGGGGGTCTGCCTTGACGTTGGCAGGCGGGCATCCCTCCAATGGCCATTGGAGCAACTAAATGACCTCCATTTGTCTAAATATACATAGGGATTAAGGAAAAAGCGCAAGTAACATTTTCTTTTCTTTGGTTTTTACTATATATTGGGGCTGATGTGTGTTGTAGTCCTTGCTGCTTTAGCGCAGGACTTCTCATTTTGTATTTATGTTTTATATATGAATAGTTCATGAGAAATTAAAGCCTGTTTCTCCTGAACAAAATCATATATAATAGGTGCGGGTGTACTATTGACTTCGTCCTGAAGGGGTTAAATTTTAAGCAACTCAAAAATGTTGGTTCTATTTTATAACATCTTAGAAGGGTGTCTCATTAAATAAAAGGTAGAAATGTAAAACACTTAGACACTTTCTTTCATTATATATCAAAGAGGAACCTATAGATGTACATATGCAAATCACTGCTACTGCAAAAAGTACTCTAACAACTAAAACAGTTTTGGTCTATATATCATGTCTACGAAAGAAGAAAGGACCACAGGCACTCCAAATTGAAACCGTGGGTAACCGTAGGTTTCAATTTGGAGTGCCTGTGGTCCTTTCTTCTTTCGTGTATAATTCTGGGATTGCTGGTCCTGATCCGGAGCACCCTTGGCCGTTGGGATTAAAAGCGGTTCCCACCATCTACTTTGCGCAATAGTATATATCATGTCTAGTGATGTCCCGAACAGTTCGCCGGGAACCGTTCGCCAGGAACCGAACGCGCGATGTTCGGTCCGCCCCCTATTTGTCATCATTGAGTAAACTTTGACCCTGTACCTTACAGTCAGCATACACATTTCAGCCAATCAGCAGCAGACCCTCCCTCCCAGACCCTCCCACCTCCATGACGAATAGGGGGCGGACCGAACTTTGCACGTGTTCGCGACTGTGAACACGCTATGTTCACTGGTGAATGGTTCCCGGCGAACTGTTCGGGACATCACTAATCATGTCCCTACAACCTGACTGCTTAATTCTCTGCCATTTAGGAGTAAATTACTTTGTTTGTACACCCCAAGCTGACCCCCATAGCCTTCCTGCACACTTCCTAAAACAAAAATCTAAATGTTTTAGCTTCCCTTATAGCACACGTTGTTCCATTTAGAATTTCGTATGTTACTTTAAATAGAATATTCAAGGATTTAATTGTTAATGTGTGGGATAATAGCTTGTTGATACAAGTAGAAATTGTGCCATTTCGGAGTTAAGATGATTTTGTTTCCAAATTTCTGGCAAAATAGTAAAATGCTTCAAATTGCGTTTTTCTCCTTCTTTTGGATTAACTGCAGTAAT